>NW_019396554.1:88102-159151 GCF_000591075.1 Eurytemora carolleeae | reverse complement strand
TATATATATATATAAAGTCACTTATCTATTTATCTATATATAAATGAGTAATTTATATTTTTCTGTTTGTTTGTTTGTTATGATGTCTAATCTTGACTCAGGAACCCTTGATCTTGATAGTACCACGAAGATTTTCTTCTCCTGGTTTAAACTTTTTAAATTGAGTGGGAAAAATCCAGGCAAAGCTGGGTTTCCAAGCTAGTTTTTAATTTTAATAAATTTAAGACATGTAAAGGTTTAGTTTTATAAAAATCCTGAAATTAAAAGTGCCGACAATGGATATCAAGATCAAGAGATCGGGATTATGAGATCCCAGCTCTGATTTAATAATTAATTTTTGTTTTTATAGATTTCCTGTCAAAAAGAATGCGTATCCCCGAGGTAAGCTTAATTTTAAAGGAATTGTTCATTTTAGGTGCCTCTCCTTTTAGAGTTACAAGGCTTTTAGAGCCCCTAGCGCCCATCTTCTATTTCAACTTTTAATTGTGGCTTTATCTGTGAGTATCTTCTCTTTGTACTGCAGTATAAAACAAAAACAAACAAAAAGTTTTGCGGATTTCATAATATTTTTTCCTGCATTTTCAAAAATTTACAAAAATAAAAACTTTTAAATACAAATGTTTAAAATTTTGATCATTCATAAACCTTCCCAGGGGTCATGGGAGATCCCACACAAAATTTGGGCCCATCTTCTTTTTAAATTGTGAACATGTTCTTTTTGTTTACATTTTAAAACAAAGAAGAAAAAAATGTTGCGGATTTAAAAAAAATTAAATTCTTGAAAATCCACGAATTTTTTTTAAAAATCCGCAAAAAATTTTTCTTTGTTTTATAATGTAAAAAAAAAATGTTCACAATTTGAATAGAAGATGGGCGCAAAGCGCCCTAAAAGCCTAGTTTCAATAAAATACGCAATAATTTGTTTAATCCTGACCTCAATAAATTTTATTTTAACTTATTTTTGTTTAGAGGATCTGGAGTTTGTTTCCTAAAGCGGGTGGTTGGGCCTTGTAAAGGAAACTATATGGAATGGTTCTATGATGCTCCTTCCAGATCTTGCAAGTATGGTCAATCCATACATTTATTAAAATAACAGATATGACACTAGATTTTGTCTTTTTAAGATTTGGATGAAACTCGTTCACAATAACCCTAAAGCGTATAACGAACAAGCTCTCTCTGTCTTTTAATTCTACCCCAACTGCGTGAAACTCATCTGGGCTTCTGCGTCAGGGTTATTATGAACGAATTCCATCCAAATCTTGAGAAGACAACATCCAGTGTCATATCTGTTATTTTAATTAATCTATGGTTCAATCACTGCAAACTCCAGTTCACTTTAACTACCTGGCAGTTTTTTTAAGCAACTAAAGCAAACTGTACAGTACAAATAGAGACCATATATTTACAATGCAAGAGGGGATAGTAAACCAAATGAATTAGCCCTTTCTGGGGAGATTATAGTGCAATATGAACACTACGGAGTAGAGAATAATTTAGACTGAAATTTAGTTGTAAAACCGTTATTTTGTTGTACTGGTATTGTACTTCAAACGTACTTTACACATTTGTGATCTAAAATATTTTGGTCCCTGAAAAATATTTTTACGTTTTAATGTTAAATCAAAAACGATTCACTTAATACATGTCTTAAAGTCAATTTATCAACTTTATGAAAAAAACTAGTAATGGATGTCCATGTATTATTTTGATGTATGTTCTGTGTATAATTTGTAAGCAGAAATCTCTACTTTTCAGAGTAAAAGAGCTTTGTTGTGTCTTAAAAATTGAAGAAGTTATTAGATACCAAGAAAATTCAAATTTATCAAATAAAATTTTGCAATATCTCCGTCAATTTTGACAATGCAAAAATAGTAGACCACATTTTGAAAGTCTTCAGACCAGGCACTTTCGATATTTTATGTTTCAACTAGAATACTGCTGCCCCATGGATCAAAGACGATATAAAAGTCTGCACTGAATTCCCATGTTTATTGGGACACCCTGTACAATGATACTCTATCCATTGTACGTACTCCTCAGATGAATTGCACTATTGGTTGTGAGAGAATGTTATTGTTTTCTGTACCTCTCTGTACCTGAAAATTTATTATAAATACTGGTATGCATGGATTGCATAGATGCATTGAACAGTATGGTATGAATTGCATATACTTTTAGATGTAGTGAACAATATGATACATTATAATATGTACCATGACATATCTTGAGCAGTATAGTTTATGCATGGTACAAAATAAATATTTTTTTCTAAATAAGATATGCATTTTATAGGATACAAGATGATATGAAATTCTTGTCTGAAATTATTCTAATTTTTTTTTTGCAGACAATTTGCGTATGGCGGCTGTCTGGGCAATGGAAACAGATTTGCAACCAAGGATAGAAGATGGGATATTGCTTGATTCTTAATTTTAATATTGCATTTTGGTTTTATGTTTACACAGTACAATGCACACTGTAATAGATTCAAAGATTGATTGATTAAATAGTTAATAAAGTGCCAAATCAATTTTTTGCATGAATAAATAATTCATTGGTTATTTGTTTTAGTAATTGATTCATTGATTGATTGATAAATTGTTCATATCTATTAATTAATCAGGAGGACTGTCAGGATGTTTGCTCCCCAGACAACAAGATCCCTGTTTGTAACAAACCAAAGGTAAAAAAGAATGGAATCCATAAAACTGTGGAATAGAAAGACGATAATTAAGAAATCTTATGCGTATTGATGATGTTACCAAGGGAGGGTGGAGTAAAGTGCACAGTTTTAATTTTTCATGCTTATTTGATTATTTAAAATTAAAACTTGAATCTTATTTCAAAGTTCTGTCTCACATTTAAAGTCTATTCTGTATGACAAAATGTATTCTAATATGCCAGAAAGCTGTTGATTAAACAGATACATTTGCTAAACTTCCATGTTAGAGCCAAACAAATTTTTTAGTGTATCTTGTTTTTAGAATATATATAGAATAAACAAACATCAGTTACAATTTTTGCAACCTTTAAAACTGTTTTAATGTTTTTATTAAAAAAAAAATAATAGATAAATACATTTAGGCAGAAGGGGCTTGTACGGGTGATTTCAAACGTTGGTTTTTTAATTCCAAAAGGTAATTTATTAAAAAATTTAAAATCCAAAAATTTACACATGTTTTTAAGTGGGGTTTGTGAGGAGTTCTCATACTCTGGATGCCTAGGAAATAATAACAGGTGAGCAAATATTTTATCTTTATTTTTAAAAACTTTTTTACTCTTTTAAACTTTGTCTGCATCTGATCAAAAATTTTATAGATTTTCTAATTATAAAGCAGTAAAATAAGTGTATATTTAAATGAAAGTGTATATGAGCTGGAGTGTACAGTGTACAGATCTTTGAATTTCCTGGCAGTTTTTCAGCAATAAGAATAAGGACATCTTTCTTGGTCAAAGGTTTAAAGGGTATCATTGTGCATCGGACATGCCAATCTACAAATAAAAAGTCATTTAAAATAACGCATACATTACACAGTCCCTATTTTAATCAAAAATATTGTCATATTTTTTCTCCAGATTTATGAGCAAAGATTTATGTGAAAATGCCTGCAAACACTCAGCAAAAGAAATGTAAGTATTATCTGTTTTGAAGAAAAGTTTTTTTTGTACAGCAAAATATTGAGAAAAAAAATATATTTCTAAACAAAAAAAAACGCAGTTGGAGATGAATTTGAAATTTATAAAACAAAATCATAAAGAATTTACCAATGGTTTTATTTTTTATTTTTTTTACTATTTCTTAGGTCAGAGTATTAATTGTACACAATGCAATAAAAATCCCCAATTAAGAGCACAAAAGCAAACATTAATATTTTTTTACAATTCATTATGGGATTTTTTTTTTAATAATTTATTGTGCTATTTTCAAAAGAACACAAATAGTTTACTTTTGTTGAGTTTCATTAAAAAAAACTGTTTTTTTAAAAAAGAGCAATAAAGTGCAGAAAAGGTCCAAATTTTCTAATTCCAGAATTTGATGGGTAAAAATCTCATTAAACTAGAAAGACGGAGGAGGTGTGTGGACTAATGCTGGAAGATGGAAACTGTACCAACCTGGAGAATAATAATATAGTTCCTAAATGGGGTTATAATCCTCTACTTCGTAGGTTAATAACATTAATAATAATATTTTGGAAAACCCAGTATTAGTGGAACTTGATAATCATTAGCGTATATGACATGTAAGCTACTTCAAATATAATACTCATATATGAATGTTTTGGGGATACAAGCAGATTTTAAAGTCATTTAGCTTAAAGGACGCTTCAACCTTGCCTTCTATTTCATTTGTGAAAATTTTCTCTTTGTAAAACAATACATTGAAAACAAAACAAAAATTTCAAAGATTTAAAAGAATAATTTTGTGGATGAGGAAAATTTAATGATAATTGAAATTTTGATCACCCATAAACCTTGTATGGGGTCATGTGACTGTGAGGTCCCGTACTAAATTTGGGCCCAGAGTATTGCTAGGCTTTCTCAATTCAGTTCTGAAAGGTTCTGACACTACTCCGCATAGCACTGGTGAGAATGCATACATTCTCATCTGACTGCAGGTGCAACGATGAGTAAGTATATTTAAAAGTGAATTTACAAATTTCAGGTGTGTTCCCTTTTACCTTAGTGGGTGTGGAGAACCAAATATCAATAATTTCAGAACTCTTCAAGGCATACAAGCAATTCTTAAATGTTTTGTAAGACCTATTTTTAAATAACTGAAATATTTAGATATCACTAAGTAATATCTTTGGTTTAATTATTATTTCTGAAATACAGTTTGAAGTTGAAGTTAAAAATACTTGTCTGGTTAGATTGTGAAGAAATGTGCCCAACCACATTCTCTCCAGTTATATCTCTTCCTCAGGTTTGTTGTTTGTTTGTAATTTCCCAAAGGATTTTTTCCAAGTGGCAACTTCTTAATGGTATTTTCCAAGTGGCAATATCCCATGCGGAAACTTCCCAAGTCTGTCCTAGCCGTAGAGCTTGGCCCTCAGCCTGTTCTAGCCTCGGGCTCAGCCCCCTTGCCCATCCTACCCACAGTGCTCGGCCCTCATTGCAGCCTGCAGGGCCTCAGAGGGCCTAACTTAACCTTTGGGAAGTTGCTGCTTGAGAAATTGCCGCTTGGGAAAATGCCTGTGGGAAAGTACCTTACACTATTCTAAGCGTTTTATGTCACTTTAAATGTCTCAAATGTCTTATACTTTGAAGCCATATTGAACATTTTAAAAGTTATTCACTTTTTCAGGGTCAGGAATATTTGTTTGAACGTGGCAGACCTGATGCTGTTATACCAGTCTCTATCAAGGTAAAAATTTTCACTTCATATGCAGTGGAGAAGAGGCTAATGGGGATTATTATTCAATAGAGCTTGGAAAATGCAGCTAGACCTTTCTTTTTGATACTAGTAATGACAAATAAAAGTTTTTAAACTGAGGTCCCAATTAACTTGACATAAAAAACACTCTTAACATTTCAATTGGAGGTTTTGATTAAATGTCTTAATGCTTAGGCCAACCCTCCAGCAGCAGTTAAATGGAGCTTAAACTCAGCAGAAATTGGAGGTATCGGAGGAACAGCCGGATTTGGAGCTAAATCCTCCAATTTTATGATTCTTCCGGATTTCTCACTTCAAATAAATTCTGTAAGGAAAGGGGCACTTAATGAATCATTTATTTCTGGCAAAATGCACTTTTGTTTTAACTAATAATATTTTTGGTTTTTATAGCAGTATATTTCTGAAATAAGTGATACAATGTGTAGGTGAATAAGTAAATGCGTAAAAAGTGATTGATGCTTAGTTGAGTGTATTGTTCATTTAAAAAATAAGTTCAGGGGGGGGGGTAATAAAATAAAAAAGATTATTGAGTAATGCAATGATATTTTAAGAGAAGTATATGGTGTATTAAATGTTGTGATTCTTGGGTGATACATTATTAATGATGTTTAAATTGAGTGATTTATTTAATGCATCAGAAATAAATAAATTGAGTGAGTGCCACCTGTAGAGACTATGACGCTGGCATTTACACAGTAACAGCAGACAATGGGGTAAGCTTTTCAGGAACTGTAACTTGTGTTCCTTATTTTAAAAGATCCTTCATGAAAAGATGGCAGTGCCAGATTAACAATGGTTCCTTTAAAACCTTAATCGGATCAATAATATGGAAGATATTGTTGTTTTTAAAAATTAAAACTAATTTTAATCAGATATTTTCTAGGATGTTTTCCTGTTAAAAAATGGCAAGTTACTTTTGTAGAAAAATCACAATCAAAAATAATCAATAAAATTATAAACATTAATATCTAATTCATACTGTAACAGCCGAAGCTTTTAAAGGTACCTGAAGGTAAATTGGGCATTGCCATCTTTGAATGTAGGTTCACCTCAAATTATGCTTAATTATTTCAATTTTAAATTTTTAATGGTGAAGACCTTGCCAATTTATACCTGGCTTGAATTTTCAGAATTATTTTAATCATGATCACCCCCTGACAGAAAAGCTTTTTTACAAAATCAAAGAAGAATTGAAAGAAAATTTGTAAACCATCAAAATGATTGCAGAATTAGAGGGACTGTAAGTGTAATTTTTTACAAAAATCAAAGAAGAATTGAAAGAAAATTTGACCCTCCATGAAAAGATGACGAAGGCTGATTTGTAACAGAACCATTATAAGTTTTGTCTGATCAAGTTTGAATTGGAAATCATTGTTTATGATTTTGAAAACTGATTATTTAAAATTGGGGTTTCTCTACAAAAATAACTCATAGGAAATATCAAAATTGTCAACAACATTATATTATTCATTAGATAAAGGTTTTAATGCTGCCGTTGTGGATCTGGGAATTGCAATTTTTGCATAGAGGGTCATTTGAAATTAATCTTACAGTCCCTTTAAGAAAAATAACCTTGTAACAGTAGCTGTAAACCTGACATATTTCAAACTTAGACTGTTAGATCAGGATCAGCCTGAAATAGTTTGGAATGATTTGTTCTGAGTCCGAATTTAATGAATTTGAGTCGCATCTCAAATACACCAGGTTTCGGTTTCAATTGAGCTCCTGATTAAATCTTGAAAAATTAAATACAATTTTAAGTGAAACCAACCAAATTTTGAGCCGCGTCTCAAATTTAAGCCGAGGCTCTAAATCTTTAAATTGGGACCCTGAATAATCTTTCTTTTCTGTAAGAAAATGATTCAGTTTGTATTTTATATTTATTTAATTTATATTTTGAAGTTTTTTTTCAGATTACAATTCTTATTTTGTTTATTTAGACCTTTAAAATGGAAAACAAACAATCAAATTTTGACATTAAAATGTGACTTTATTCAAGTTGCATTTCTTATATTTACAAAACAAAAACTGTTGATTTCATTTTTGTTCTCAACAAAAATCAACGCTACATAAACAATGTTTTCGCTGCCAAATATTTTTATTTTAAAATTAAGAGTGTAGGTAGAGAACCCATTTAGAAAGAAAGAAAGAAATCGCTCATCCCCTAGCCTGTCTTGCCACAGCTCATGGCCCCCACTTGTTTTGAAATTAGGCATTTGATCTATTCCCATTTTACTATATATAATATGTACAATTGCTGCGCGCACGCACATATGTATGCCTGGACCCTAAGTATAGCTTCAGTAAGGCTTAAACCAACCATGGACGCTGATGTAAACTTACTTTGATTTCTTTCTTAATAGATGACATTCGTGTAAATAATTATATGAAATCATTATAAAAATTGTTCTTATCAATGTTATATTGTTGCTATAATACTTCAATCTATTTCAGTTAAACATCCAAACTCTCTTCTACCAAGTAACACCAAATGAATAAAGAATTAAAGAAAACACAGTTTATATAGTGAGAGTAGTTTGAAACTGGTCATTCCAAGGGAAATCAATACACCACTGCAGACTGCGGCACCTCCAAACCAAAATGTTCATTTGGGAAGTTGACGTTTGGGAAATTACACAATTGGGAAGTTGCCACTTGGGAAATTGACACTTGTAATGTTGTTTTTGGGAAAATGCCTTTGGAAAAGTGCTCTTAACTGTATCAAAGGGAGCTGATAAATTTCGCAATTTTTCCAGATTGGTTCACCAACATCAGAAACTGTCAGGGTGGTAGTCTTCCCGGTTTTCCCAACTCTTAGGAAAAATAGAATTTTCTCAAAATTTACAATATTCTGTAAAACATAAAGATATTAAAATACAAATAAATAGTAAAAAATAATTTTGATATGATTTGTTTTGATTTAAAAAATTACTATTTGAATATTAGCTTAGATATTGATAAAACAATCTATGTACCCGGGTCGGATGTTTCTTTTGTCTGCAAAATTAGAGGCAAGGATAATTTTCGAAAATAAAGAAGATGAAAAAAAATATAAAACCATTTATTTTTCACTCATTGATATTTAGTGTGATGTTATCCAAACAACAGAATTAACCTTTTTAATCAAATTTTAACACTTCTCTGACCTCTGTAGATAAACGCGTTTTCAAATTGTATTTTCTGTTTGCCACAAAAAAACAGGGTACCCCACAAAGGATGAGCTTTGAGAGAGAAATTAATTTTGTCTCTTCCTGTTAGGGGTTCTCTGTTGCTGTAATTAACCAATGTTTATCTTTGCACTTTTTGAATTTACAAGATTTAAAACTGAATGCAATTTTAGCAAAGAACTACTATAGATTTTAGGAAATTTAAGCATAATTTCAAGCCACCCTTCATGCAACGATGGCAATGATCGAATTACATTGATACCCTTGAAACCTTAATCTGATCAAAAATGTGGAAGATAGCATTGTTTTTCTTACTCCAAAATTATTTAATTATGATAATTTCTCCCTTGCATCTCATAAGCAAGAAATGGATAAATATTTTTTTGCAGTGAAACCGCCAATGAAAATAAACAGGTTGAATAATCTAAATCATGAATATCTAATTCATACTTGATAAGGCATAGCTTTATAGCGTATTGTTGAAAATTGGAAATTGCCATCTTTGCATTGGGGGTACTTGAAATTATGCTAACAGTTCCTTTAAATGATACAAAAAATAGGCTATCCCCTCCCTTCTGCTGTGTGGAGTAAAAAGGAGCACAGGCAACCAGATTCTATTCTACAAAATGATAATGATCATATTATTGTAAGTATAACAAAAACAACTTTAACTATCTATAACGCTATTCTTTTAGTTCACAGTTTTATAAAGTTTTTTGGACAGAAATTTTATCTTTATCTCGAAGGTTTTTGCCTTTAAAAAAAATATAACGAGCTTTGGCGAGGGACAAAATATAATCTAAAAAGTTGAAAACCTTCGAGATATAATGAAAATTTAAGAACAAAAACTATACAGCACGTTGTGGCTAAAAGTGTTTTAGGTAAGTTTATGAAACGTTTGTGTACTTGTCTTATTTCAATGGCTATTTATAGATAAAATAAGCTTTGTAGCACGTTTATTATGAAAACCACGATGAAGTTATTAAGAATGATATATTACACAATAGTTTTATAAACTTTTTAATATGGCTAGCCATGTTCAAACTTTATTAAGATTTATGAATGGGAAAGCCTTTTGTTTTTAACTAAGAACCTTCACCAGCAAAGGAATCAAGTCTTTGCCACAATTTCTGAATTTATAATCCCTATATCTTTGCAACCCAATGTCGTTGACCATAGATATTTTAAACTATGGATTCTGCTATATCAAATAATCCAAGTTTAAAATATCAAAACTTTAAATCATCAGGTTGCAAAGAAGAAGGGGATTATAAGTTTGTGGCAAAGACTCAATTGCTTTGTATAGTTTGTCAACGAGAGATGTTACTTTAATCCAATGAAATTCAACGTTAAGAAATATCATTTTACACATAAGAAAATTATTTGTTCACATTTTCATGCAATTTAAACGATAAAAACTAGCAAAACTATGGTCATTAGATTAAAAAAAATATATTTTTCTTAATGTTTTTCACTTTAAATTATGTTATAAATGTTCAAGAACAGGTTCTTTTATAATTTTATTAAAATATTACAGATTGAAACTTTTTACGATTCCACCTTGGAAATGGTTAGTAAGCTGACAATAAGGTAAAAAATTGCATTTGTTTTAAAAAAATTATGTAAAGGAATTGAGTCTCTGCCACAAACTCAAATTTGCTAATCTCTGTATCTTTTCAACCTGAGGATGGAAACATTTGGTGTGTCAAGCTTAGAATATTTTTAAATAGATTTTAGTACAATAGAATTTGTACACTCTCAGTACAGCTGTATTCTTACGCCAAAAGTGTCATCTAAATTTTTGCGTGCAACAATTTATTAATAAAAGTGATAATTTTAGAATAAAGTTCTAAATTTACAGTAAAATAAGTGTAATTTCATGTGTTATTTATATTATGTTTTTACAATTTTTTATTTAATCTTGGAAAACACGTCAACTATAATTTGAGAAAATTTTGTTTTCCTTGTTATATTTGACACTTGTGACATCGTGTATAATTAGTCCATTTCTCTGTTGCCACCATTGTACTTGATAATCTATCTGTAATATTTGATCTCACAGAATTCAAAGATTAAAATATCGTAGGTGTACAATTTTGGGCGCATATTTATAGGGATTAGAAAATCAGAGTTTGTGTTCAATCAAATATTGTATAAAGACAACAATTAGGGGTCAATATAATTCCATGCCTGATCCCAATGAAGTTAGAATGGAAAGTGTATTTTGGACAAGGTACTAATGCAAGGAAAGTTATTTAGGTGTAAGCATTTTTTGTACTGCAGTGTACCATCTTTGGGCGGAAAAGTAAACACAAGACGGATGTCACAGTCTGACATGAAATCCATTTTCACAAAAATAACCTATGAAATATTCTGGTCATAGGAAACTATTTTGTGAATTTTCAAAATTATCAAGATTAAATCTTTCTCGGATACTAGCCGAACACTGATGCATCTATTCTTGTTTACAAATTCCGCCCGGAGAGAACTGGTTTCAATATGTACCCAGAGTAAACGCGATCACAATTAACTTTCCTTGCATTAGTACCTTGATTTTGGAACAGAATATACACTTTCTGTGTCATTATGAACTTTTTCAAGATTTTGTGTATGTGTACAATTATTCAGAAATGTGTACTGCATTTGGAGTGTTACAGATCTAAATATCATTAATCTCAATATAAGAAATAACTTATGAAAAATAAACACTTCATTGCAGAAGGGATTTTTTTTCAACAAGTTGACATCATATTTCTATTTGTTTTCAAAAATAACATGTCAATCAATCAACATTTTGGGATGGCATTGGATGGAATTATTTAGACCACTTTAATAAAAGTGTTTTTAAAAATAAAACAAGAATGTGTTGAAATAATCTAAATGATGAAATAACAACGTTTTATGAAGCTATATCTAAATTTTACCGTTGTTGTTGTTGTTTAGAAGTGTTACAGATGCTGATACAGCCACCTATAGCTGTAGTGTGCAGACAGATTTTTCTCCACTTGTCAAGAAGGTAAAAAAAATTTACATATTTTTAATTTTAATTTTAAATATCGTTTTTAATTTAAAGGGACTGTTAACTTATTTGTGTAATTTCATGGTAAACTAAAAAGCCTATTAGCTATTCATTGGTATTAGTATTACTTTTCAAAAATATCTACGACCGAAGAAAAGCCGATTTATCATTTAAAATTCCAGGGCAAAGGTACGATATCTTTGCTTAGACACTATCTTAATGTTTTTCAGTAACAACAGCCCAATAAAATTTAAATTATCAAATTTTAATGACATCATCCGTCTAAATGTTTAAAATAAGTTATAATTTGAAAATAGACATTTTGAAAATAATTTTGAAAAAAAATAAAGATGTTTACATTTAACTATAAAATTCTACAATTAAATTTAATATTTGAGAATTTTGTTAAATCATTGACTATGACAAAAAGTATCAAATAGTGTAAATACCATACTTTTACCCTGAAATTCTGAACAAAAAATCGGCTTTTTCTCCAGCCACCATTGTCTTTGAAAAGTAAGACTAATACCAATGAATAGCTAATAGGCTATAAGTTAACCTAAAATTACCCAAATAAGTGATCAGTCCCTTTAATATGTTTTTCTGTGTAGCTTGAGTTGCATAGCTCCCAAAATGGCTAAGCAGCTCCAACATCTAGCAATTTCTCGCTTTATTTTAAAGGTTAAATTAAATATTCTATCATGGCATACAATGTGTGATAGCTTTCCTTTTAGATAAAAATGAAATTTATAGTATGTCAATATGTCTAATTCATCTTCCGTTAGATTATTATCAATTTATTTTGAGAAGCATTTAATTCTATTAAATTACAATTATATCAAAAGATTAATTTCACTTATTTTCTTAACATTTATTTTTGAATTTAAATCTATTTTTTTAACAAAGTTTTATAAAAAACAGTGAATTTTTTCTCTGACTGTTGTATCTTCTTTTTAGCTTATCATACATCTGTTTTCTGTTCCTCTCTTTTAGATCTACACATTCTAATCCCTTGTAGACAAGGGTAAAAATGCATTTTGACACATATTTCTGCTTTTGTTTCTTCCTAATCTTATGCATATTACTATTTGTGTTCCATGCAGAGGTGTCAAATTTCTCTGACAAGTTATGTTGTGGATTGATGATGCAGCCCTTTCATCCAGCTTTTGTTCATACTTATCATATATATAAAATAAAAGTCACTGCTAAGATAGGTTTGAAAATTCTGTGGATTCATTGTCAGAATTCCGCATTAATAATTAATGGGATACAAAAGGCTAGGCTAGTTGTGGATATTTTTGACAAAAGAATTCTTGATTCTTTATTCCACACAGGGTTCTACTCAGCCGCAAGAAACTGGAGAGAGTTGTAAAAGAACCTGACTGTACTGAAGCTCTCTTGATGCTTACACATAGAACCAGATTCAATTGAAAGAATTAATGTCTTAGCTGTTATTAAGTATCCAATGGGTTCGTATACTTAATAATAGATAACCAGGCATGTTATTAAAGAGTATATTTAGAGCTGTCAGTAGCAAAATTTGGATCCAGCTAGTTAAAAAAAAACCTCCAAGATGAATGCTGGCTTTTAATGTTACTTGTAGTTCCGTTTTTTCTTTTCCATTTGTGTGCAGGGGTGTATACCCCACATATACATCCACTCCTGGCTAAAGTTTCTCAAGTTTGCCATTTCTTTCTCTCACCCTGTATCTCTGAATACGGGGCAGGACAATTAAAAACAATTAAATACTTTTTTTGTACTTAAAAATTGTCAAAAAATAATTTTAAAATTATGGTTTCTTGGCTATTCTATAAATCTCCTTGTATTTAGAGTGTCAGTATCAGTGTACAGTATGGTCCAGGGGAAAGATGTATTGACAGAGTAACATTTTCTAAATACTGCCCCATAGTTGTCAAGTAAGTTTTCATGATTTTAAGGTATTATTTCAATTAAAGGTCAACTTAATAGCTGTGAGAGAAAAATTGCAATCTGTGGGTTAAGTGAAATTTTCAGTTGGGTGACTGACATTCCAAACTTGTCATCCAAGTTTATTGTTTGTCTATAAAGCAAATTTTTTTTAATTTGAATTTTATTGCTTTTACCGTTCGATTAGAAATATAAAAGTTTTTTTCAGGAGTCGTAAATGTCAGAATAGTTATTATGGGAAGTACTGCTGCAGATCCTGTGCTGCAGCTGGTTATTTGTCTACAACACCATAGATGGGTATTCAACCAACACACCATAAAGCCTAGCCGCTGGGTAGATAGCTGCTGCACTGTAAATTTCTGCTGCTGGAAATTTGACTACTACCTTGTAAATCCCAGTAGCAGGGTATTTAAATACAACACCTTAAATCCCAGCAGCTGGTTAATTGCCTGCTGCATTATAACTCCCAGTAGATGGGTATTTGAATACAGCACCACAAATAACTTTTCTAGTGTATTGTAATAGGCCATTTTTTATTCTTTGTAACTTATGTTTGAAATAAATAATTTAATACTTAATCTCGAAGACTGATGTGTAATAATGTGTTAATATTTTTCAATGTGTAAAATTTATATTATTTGCATCTCTGATATTAATTGTTTAGTAATGCTCTTTTTAAATTATGTCAACATTCTCAGTTAAGATGAATATCAAGCAAGATAAGACATTAACATGAGATGAGTAAAAAGTACAAAAATTAATAATGTTTAAGATAAGAGCGAGACTGTTTATGAGTAGTTGGAAGTAAGCATTTCATAGAAATGAAGGTGTTTCTTTTCCTTCCTATGGTGTTTTTCTTTTCATCAGGTAATATCCAGGCTCAAGGATATAATCATCAGCATGACAGCATTAATTTTGCCATTGGTCAAGTGCGTTTCATGATAAAATTGACATCTTTAGCAAAAATCATATGATCATATAATATACTAGCTAAAATACCTGGCATTGCCAGCAGAATTAGAAAAAAATTAAGTTTTGATAAAATTAGTAAAGCATATTTTATAGCATTTTAAAACTGGAAACAGATCACAGTGGTGAAATATATCTTTTCTATTTCTGACTCTACTTACTTTTGTATACAAATATACATCAATCAAGGGGCCCCTCAAACTGGGAAGCTGATGAGCTTCCAACGTTCAACTGCTCTAAGCCGTGGAGGCGGAAGGATAGTTGGTGGAATGGATGCTAATCCTGGAGAGTTTCCCCATCAGACAATGATTCTTCAGGGAGGGGTATCAGGGTCCTTCATGTGTGGAGGCTCTCTTGTATCTGATAAATGGGTTGTGACTGCAGGACACTGCTGTGATCAGTAAGTAAACAATTCTGCTTTTCTCTATCTCAATTTAAAATCATACAAAGATTTGTCTTACCAAATCTTCTCTTTTTGAATATCTTAATTCAATCCATTTCCTATCTCTAGACGATCTGCCAGTGACCTAGCAGTAGCAGTTGGCAGCTACAACCTCAACTCAATTGATGTTGATCAGGAAAATATCGGAGTTAAGACCATCATAAACCATAACAAATATGACCCATGGACAATTGAAAATGACATTTGTCTCCTTCAACTGGAAACTGCTGTTACATTTGGAACCCATGTGGCAACCATTAACCTACCTGAAGACAAGGAGGAGTATAACACAACTCTTTGTACAGTGGTAGGGTGGGGAGCTACAATTGATGGGGGAAATATGGCCAGAGTTCTACAGAAGGTTGATGTCCCAGTCATGCCAGATAAAGAGTGTCGAATGTACTATGGCCAGAATGACATTAAGGATTCTATGATCTGTGCAGGATACAAAAATGGAGGAAAAGATTCCTGCCAGGTCAAAAGTTTTAATATTTCAACAGATTTATATTTCTAATTCAAAGCTCATATTTAAAACAATGGACTGCATTCTATCAAACAAATTCAAATTGGCATTTACAATTGTTATTGATCTTAAGAATATTTGTATTTCACATTCCTTTAAAGCAAATTAACAAAATCAAATTAAAGCGTTATATACTTTTTCAAACTATGTTAACTTTTCTATTATTAAGGGAGATTCAGGAGGACCTTTGATGTGTGGTAAACAATTGTCTGGTATTGTGTCCTGGGGGTATGGATGTGCTTTGCCTAATTCTCCAGGAGTATACACTCAGACCAGCTACTTTATAGACTGGTTAAGTACAAATATGGAAGAGAGTTAATAAAGTTATTATAATAACAAACTCAAGTGAACTATTTATTCTTTTATTAATAACACATCTATTTCTAATCTATTTTATTGTGGAATACATGATTTGTACTTTGTTTCATAAAAATGTACAACAATGACATTTAAAATTTTTTATTTTATGGATTACAGCATTGCAATTATTGTTTAAGTTAATGAAACTAATGTTGTAATTCAGCCTGCATTAACAACAGAACCCGTTAAACCTTTATCTGATCAATAATGTTGAAGATCTTGTCTGAAAAATGTTTTATTCTGTTTGTGAATTGTTGTACAGAAACCACGTTTGAAAATAATCAAATTACAAAGTGAAGATGATACAAGGTGTTTAAAAAAACATGAGAATTCAGTGACGAATTGGATATCATCTTTGTTATGTATTAGCATTGTTATACCTAATTTCAAAAGCCATAATAGCATTATGTCTGCTAGAGTTTATTTTATGAAAAGGGTAAAAGACTGTAAAGATGTGTTTATAATGTCTCCGCAAGATGAACAGTGAAGACGGACAAGTTTACTCTGTTTATTAGAAAAACTATTTTAATTTCTAAGAACAAGTTGGTTGTCATTGCATGGATTGAAAGAGTTCCTGTGTCCGAATTTAATGAATTTAAGCCGCGTCTCAAATCACCCAAAAACCTGTTTAATTGAGGGTTGGCTTAAATCTTGAAAAACTGAATACAATTTTCAGTGGAACCAATCATATTTGGGCCGTGGTTTAAATTTAAGCCGCGGCTCAAATTCTTCAAATTCTACCTCTGGACAACTTTGTGTTTAAGGGATTTATAACTAATGAATTCAGAGCTGAGATTATAAACCCAAAAACCTTTTAAACTTTTGTAGTGTTGTGTTTAAAATCTTGGAAACTATTAGTAATGTCAAAATTGTTTATTTCTACATATAGAATAAGAATAATGTGAAAATAAAAATTTGAATTTTTGAAATCTACCAATCAAAGGAATTAAATGTGTGGTTATCATTGCCGAATAATTATTCTATTCAACCAATCAGAAAGCAAACAGGAGACCTAAACGCCGGTGTAACAAAGGCTCGAGTGTGAGGAACTTTGGGCTTTACTTTTAAAATCTCAGTTTAGAAAAATTAGTCACTTGATTTCCCCATTGGACAGTCATTTTATTGTACTGCCACGATTTGTTTTAAAATAGTGTTTAGACAATCATGATATCTTTCTCATCATCTCCATCAGGCAATCTTTGGTATCTTACTTTCACCTTTAACATTAAAAATATTTCAAAAATTATTATTTCTAAACATTATTATTCATTTTAATTTGAATATAGTTAGAGAAAAGCTTATAGTTGTTTTTTAGACTCATGTTAGGAAATAGAAGATATGATAATTAGAATTTTAAAATATAAAATTATAAAATTAAAACATATGAAATCAAAGTAACTTTAGAATGGGATATCCTTAGTCCCGATCGGTTAATTAATCTGGAGATTAATAACAAGAGGAGAACAAGCATTATTTAATCTTGAGATAAAAAAGAGTGGATCAAGCATTAATCCTGATATCCACCATTCAAAAGTTCCCAGCTCAGGAAACATTTAAACCGAATATAGTTCCAATGGCGAAGCTATTGGGTAAATAATTCTGGACTGTTGATGTTCAACATCAACATGTCAGAGACTAAATTTTTGCAGGGTACATTTTCCCAATTAGTGTATGATATATCATGATTCTAAAATATGGCTTATACCACTCAACTATGAAGAAAAAAACCTGAAAAAAGAAAAGAAACCTTAGAAAAGTAAAGTCCACAAGTTTCCGAACATGGACCGCAGCATGCTGCACAGAAAACTGTACAGCATGCTCGTGTAAAGGAACAGTTGATTTTCCAGGTTCGTAGGCAGGGCGCCAGGCACCAAATATGCTGAAACAAATAATAAACATTAAGACTTTGGTATTTTTCATACAAATGAGATGCGTAACAAAATCACAGGGAACACTCCTGTTTGCCATTAGCTCCTGATCCAATCAGGGTTCAGTCATGTGTTTGTTGTCTATTCTGAACCAATAGAAATTTTATGGCGGTAACATCTATCTTTCTATCTATCTCATCATCCAATTAGAGATAAATCCTTAAATCGGTAAATCAGTAAATGGATATATTTACTTCTATTGAAACTATAGTGACTTGGCGTCAAAAATTATCCAGAATATTGTCCACTCTGAGACTAATGTACATCCGTATTTATATGATATTATTTGTTACAGTTTTGGTTTCTACTCTTGGATTAACTTTAGACGATAGATTTTTGACGGGTACCGGGGTTTCTATCAAGTCGATTTGAAGAAGCTCAACTCAAGGTTTATGTAAAAATGCACAATGGGCTTTAAGAAAGAAAATATTTTCAATTCAATGATTACTAAGACTGTGGCTAACACTATAGTTTCAATAGAAGTAAATATTTCCATTTACTGATAGCGCCGATTAAAGGATTCATAACTCTGATTTGATAATGAGATAGATAGAAAGATAGATGTTACCATCATACTATTTCTATTGGTCCAGAATAGACAACAAACACATGACGGAACCCTCATTGGATCAGGCGCTAATGGCATACATGAATGTTCCCTGTTATTATAAAGATTTATTTACACACAAAGATATAAATACATATATAATGGTGAAAAAAAAATAAAAAATGTTCCCTGTGAATTTGTTACACATCTCATTTGTATGAAAAATACAAAATAATTTTTTTCTAACGTCGACAAGTGTTTTCTCAAAAGGGGTGAAATTTAGGGAAGGGAAATATAAGATGCACTTGGTTCAGAAAACCCAATGTCAGAATATTTAAAAAAACATGCAAAACAAAACTCAGCACCTGTTTTAATTGTACTCACGATAAACTAAAGTAAAATTTTGTGTGCACAAAATAAAAACTAGAATACACCTTGTAGTAAATTGTTAGCAGATGAATTTATGAATTATGAATTTATGAATTATGAATTTATGAATTATGAATTTATGAATTATGAATTTANAAATATTGAGTTATAAAATGTAAAAATTATATTGAAATATAAAAAATATTGAGTTATAAAATGTAAAAATTATATTGAAATATAAAAAATATTGAGTTATAAAATGTAAAAATTATATTGAAATATAAAAAATATTGAGTTATAAAATGTAAAAATTATATTGAAATATAAAAAATATTGAGTTATAAAATGTAAAAATTATATTGAAATATAAAAAATATTGAGTTATAAAATGTAAAAATTATATTGAAATATAAAAAATATTGAGTTATAAAATATAAAAATGATAATGAAATATAAAAAAATATTGAGTTATTAAGTGTAAAAATAATGTTGAAATATAAAAAATATTAAGTTTTAAAATATAAAATGATATTGAAACATAAAAAATATTGAGTTATAAAATGTAAAAATTATATTGAAATTTAAATGTCAAATTCCAAAAATAGAATAAAACCCCTGACAAAGAATCAGGCAATGACAGAGGAGGGGGAATTCTCTACCTCAGTTCAGAACTTGATAGAATATTTATTACATACAATCTGAATCTGGATTTATTATCTTGTCATGGTTTAAAGGGACTGTATGCGTAATTTCGAGTGGCTAGACATTTAAAGAAAATTGAAATTATTGAAAATACGCCTACAATCCCTTTTAAATTTTTAACAAAAATTTGTTTTCCTGTCTATGCAATAAACCATCAAACATTTAAAGCGAGTGTTCCCTAAAATGAAAATATTGTCTAGGATGAAACCGAATCAAATTTTAATTAGATCGCTACTAATGTGACCTCTATCTTAAAGCTTCTATATAAGGATTATACGAGACTGAGATCTGCAAGAAGCCCCATTTTGGGCAACCCCAAAAAATGATAGAAAGAGGAAAGTATAGAAAACACTTAATGTGCTAAAAGCGGAAACGTCTCAAGTTTTAAACTCCTGTTGAAAATCACTTTTCATGTGTTTTTGCAAAAAAAATTTGTAATATAGACTAGTATCATTAACTAAACTAATCTATTCTTTCCACTTTATGTATTTAATTCTTTAGCTGAACCAAATAGAACAAAATCATATAAACTTGAACGGGTTCTCTTTAAAACCCTAGAATGTTTTCCCTCTGCCTTATTTCCAAAAATATGGAATTCGATTGAATTAGAGCTGAAAGAAACTAAATCTGCAAAATCGTTGAAAAGAAAAGTCGCCATGATCTATTTAGATAGTTATGCAAAAAACTGTGTTTCATGTGGATAAACTTAGTCCTTACTATCTTCTTCACCCTGTAGTTCATAAACATGATTTTAATAACATATGTCACCCTCTGCTCCAACCCTTACGCTGAGTATCCTCCCTTTCCCTTATACTCCCTCACCTACTCCTTACGTTTTTCCTGATTTATCATCATTCTTATGTTTAGAATGTACAATGTACATTGTTTTTATTTGCAATTCTCATTCGTTTATAGTGGGAAAACCAATTAAAACAACCTATTATGGGTAGGCGGGTCCAAACTACATAGTAAATTGTGATTTTTTATTTGTATTATCTCGTGCTTTGCAGTTGAATAAAAATATGAATGTCAAAGTGAGACCATATAATGTATTTTGTACTTTTTTATTAATTTCTAACTTTGATCTGTCTAATGATTAATAATAACTGTTCTTTTGGAACAGTAGTGATTATCAGCCATTTTGAATATAATCTTTGTTCTCCGCCATTTTACCTGGTTCCTCTGAAACATTTGAAAGAGCATCTCCAGGCCCAATCAGCTGATCGAATTCCTTCAGGTTCACCGAATACATCATCCCACATGACCTAGAGTGCAAAAATAATTTAATAAACCTTTCTTTGGAAGATCACTTAGTGCACACTTATCACAAGAAGAAGGTGATTCATTTGGTGTACCGTCCCGTCTTGCCTGTACAGTATTTAAATGCACCGGAGTCTACAGTGTTATGCAAGAAATTCACTTTAAAAATTCTGAGCACTGTACACTCTACACTATTCTTCTTTGTATCCTATGGATAAGTTCAGCCTCTGGTGTGAGAAATGTGTTCAAAATCTACCTAATTACGTTTGTACTCAAATGCACTATCTTTATTTACTCTATTCTTGAAATGAGCTGGAATTCACAGTACACTGCAACTTAATGTTTTGTTAAAGGGAGTGTTCGCGAAAAATGAACGGGGGTATAGGCTTACGTTGAAAAATATTCAATGGTGATTGCTACTTATCTTAGTTGGATAAGGAGAAAATTGTTAAAGACGGCTCATACTCAAGAACGTAGCGTCCATACAAATTCAGAAAGTTACAATATTCAACCCGGATCGTAAAACAAATTAATTTCAAACAAATCATTTAGATATTACAACCTATAATCATCGATTATTTTTCAACGCATATATAGTTGATACTTAATAATATTTTTTATTTGTTTTATATATTATGCAATTTAAACGACGATATTTTGTATGCTAGGTGTCTCTGCCACTTGGAATCATGCAGAAACATCGAGAGCTATATAAGAATGCGTCAAAAATTAATCGATGATTATTGTTTGTAATATCTGAATGATCTGTTTGGAAGAAATTTGATTTTTTTACGATCCAAGTTGAATATTGCAACTTGTTGAATTTGTATGGACGCTTTGTTCTTTGGTATGAGTTGTTTTTAACAATTTTCTCCTGATATACGCGACAGATAGAAGTAAGATTAGTAGCAATCACCATTGAATATTTTTCGACGTAAGCCTGCACCTCCTTTCATTTTACAAGAACACTCCCTTTAAAAAGTTAAGAAAATATTTGTTAATTTATTTATCTATGGTTGTCTTCCATGAATTGATTTAAACACCGACAATTTTGTCGTAAACTGTTGCTCTGAAAGTCGCCATTTTTAATCATTTTCAAATTTTCGCGGATTTTTCTGTTTATACAATAATATAAATAATAAATGTCAACATTTTTTTCCACACAAAATTTTGAAATTCAAAAAATTAGATCTGGAAAATACAATAATTAGCAGTAAGCATTGACTGAATGGTTATAGATAATATTTGTTTTCCTTTTTTATTTACAAATTTGAATTCCTAAAGGCATTTTGGTCAATATGTTGGTAAATATAAAAAAGCGAAAATTTTCAAGAAATTGACCAAATTAAAATTTTACAATTATCTAAAAAATTGTATTTTTTTTTAAAGATCTAAATATTTATATTTCCGATAGGTTATGTTATTATATTATTATATTACATTAGGTACAAGTTATTAAATTTTTATGTTTACATGGCACGTGGATTTATGCAGTTATGTCAATATTCCAGAACGCTGTGACTTTCGATCACAATTTGACCCATTAAACACATTTTTTAGTCTTTTTTGTCGGCATATGCATTTTGAAGGAAACCGTAAGGTAAAAGATTGAATGTTTAATTAAAGACCAAATTACGTTTGATTTCAAATAGAAGAAACCGAATGCTGCTCACTCTGGTTCACCCTGGACTAACCAGAGTGAGAAGCATTCGGTTTCATTTATTTGAAATCAAACATGTTTTGGTCTTTAATACATCAATCAAAAAAAGGCTAAAATATTATGTATACTGGTTCAAATTGTAATCGAAAGCCAAAGCTTTCTGATATATTGACAGAACCGTTAAATCCGCGTGGGTTAGTCCGGGTTGAAGGGATTCATCGTAGAATTCACGTAATCATAACATAATTAATATGTTTGTAAATTTTGTAAAATTGAAACATCTAAATTTGATAATGTTATTTACATAGAATATATCTAAGAAAAGTATGAGCTAAAAAATCTAATGGGGGCGGGATTTTGAGATATATCAAAGGGTTTGAATTCCAAATTGTATTTTGTCTAAATATTGCAGGAGTTTGTTTTAAAAAATATAATTTCTTTTTAACCTCGGTTTAATAAATAAATTAAGAACACGCAACTTTTAGATTATATTAATAAACAGAAAAAGGACGAAACCTTGAAAATTTAATTATTTAAAAAGAAGTTTTGCAAATAAAGGATGTCTCTCATTTCTAGCGACTTCTACCTAGAGATGGAAACATTCGACTTTTTTTCATTTCGTTTGTTTATCGTTCGTGAATTTAATTTCATTCGGTCTCAAAACTATTGTTCATGTTTCCATCTATTTCGTTTGTTTTCGTTCAGTAAAATCGTTTGTAAAATGAAATCTGTTGTTCAGTAAAAAAAAATAACTTTTTCTAAAAGGAATTGCAATTTTTTGCCACAAACTCTGATTTTTGGATCCCTAAATCTAAGCAACTCAATGTCGTAGACCTCAGGTATTTCAAAATTTGAATTCTGTTCGATCAAATTATCTAAATATCAAAGGTTTACACCATCATGCTGCAAAGATGTAGGGATTTAAAAATTTGAGTTTGTGGCAAAGACTCAATTCCCTTGTTAAAAAAAGTTGCTTGATCAGTAAAAAAAATAATGTTATTTTTTTAAATCTTACATAAAATTCTTTCGTTTAGTAAAAAAACTATCGTTTTCCGATTTTAAATTGCTCGTTTTTTTCGTTCTTTTTTAAAAACTATCATATTTTCATTTCTCTGAACGATTCATTTCATTCATCTATTGTTTTTTTCTGAAAGACACCTTTTTCGTTCGTTCAAAGAAATTTTGATCATTGAAAAAAAAACAATGCCCATCTCTATCTCTCCCTCTAATATTAGATGCCCATCACTACCTCTCCCTCCAATATTATATGCCCATCTCTACCTCTCCCTCTCATATTAGATGCCCATCTCTACCTCTCCTTTAATATTTTATGCCCATCTCTACCTCTCCCTCTGATATTAGCGCAACAACACTACAGTATTGATTCAACATTTTCAAATATTTATAATCTTTATTATTAGTTTATTATGATTACTTTGTATTTACGATTCTTGCGTGTAGAAAAGGCTACGGCATTTGAGTCGGAAAAATCGTCTTCCTTATATTTCGAATTTGTTTTAACATTACCCCCTACTGGGGTTAAATTAAAATGGGATTTTAATTTAACAAAGAGTAAAACAAATTCGAAACTTTAAAATCCAACCAACCAAGATATAACCCGCCTAGATTTCCATATTTCAAAATGTTGACTTTTAAAGTCAACAAGAATGTCTCTCATTTCTAGCGACTTCTACCTAGAGATGGAAGCATTCGACTTTTTTTCATTTCGTTTGTTAATATCGTTCGTGAACGACCCATTTTGTTAGTTTTTTAAATAGTTTAAATAAATTTAATTTCATTAAGTCTCAAAATTATCGTTCATGTTTCCATATATTTCGTTCGTTTTCTCAATAAACGATCGTTCAGTAAAATAGTTTGTTCAATGAAATCTTTTGTTCAGTAAAAAAATAACTTTTTCTAAAAGGAATCGATTCTTTGCCACAAACTCTGATTTTCGGATCCCTAAATCTCAATGTTGTAGACCTCAGGTATTTCGAAATATGAATTCTGTTAGATCAAATTATCTAAGTTTTAAATATCAAAGGTTTACACCATCGTGCTGCAAAGATATAGCGATTTAAAAATTTGAGTTTGTGGCAAAGACTCAATTCCCTTATTAAAAAAATTGTTTGATCAGTAAAAAAAAATAATGTTATTTTTTAAAATCTTTTTTAAAATTCGTTCGTTTAGTAAAAAAAATATCGTTTTTCGATTTTAAATTGCTCGTTTTTTTCGTTCTTTTTTAAAAACTATCATATTTTCATTTCTCTGAACGATTCACTTAGATGCCCATCTCTACCTCTCTCTCCAATATTAGATGCCCATCTCTACCTCTCCCTCTCATATTAGATGCCCATCTCTACCTCTCTCTTTAATATTAGATGCACATCTCTACCTCTCCCTCTCATATTATATGCCCATCACTACCTCTCCATTAATATTTTATGCCCATCTCTACCTCTCTCTAATATTAGCGCGTAACAACACTTCAGTATTGATTCAACATTTTCAAATATTTATTATCTTTATTATTAGTTTATTATGATTACTTTGTATTTACGATTCTTGCGTGTCTCTATAAAAACATTAAAAAAGAAAATTATATTTTTCTTAAAATAATATACAAGCTCGGTTTTGAGGGGGTAAAACTGAAAAATTTCTAAATTTATTTTTAAACTTCTGTTCTAGTAAAATAACAATTTAACAAATATTGCAAATGCACAAAATCTTTATGTTTCTTAACGATTCCTTTCGTTTAATTAAAGATATAGAGAGTTTGCATATTATAATCAAATGCAATTCTTAAAGGCACCGTATTGCAAGTGAGCCTCCATGCAAAGATATTAATTTTAAGTCATGTTTTTGTTTTTTGAAAACTGTTTATCTTGAATTGTGTATTCTCTTCAACTAAGGGACCTTCACATTTCATGCTTTTACGAAATAAACACATTTCACATGTCAGAAAAACAATGATATCTTCCACATTTTTGATCAGATTAAGGTTTCAAGTGTATCGTTGTGAATCGGGCATTGATATCCTTGCATGGAGGGTCACTTGAAATTACACTTACAGTCCCCTTAGAACAATTAGTAATTACAAGTATAAAAGGAAATAAGGTCGTATTCATTTAGTCTTTTAATTAGAAATGCTTCTACGGATGTTGTTTAAGGAGGGGAGGAAGGCCAACCACATCAATCTCTAGTCCGAACCACATTCTCCTCATTTTCTAGTCCGAACCACCTCGGAATCCTCGTCCTTTCAATATTATTTTTTTTTAAGTGTCCGATCCTTGAAAATAAATACATTTTTTAAAAATCTGGCCACGTTAGGGCATAAAATATGGATGGACTAAAGTATTGCAATGATTATATCATGTTGGAAGCTTCAAACCCATGAGAATGATGTCAAATTTTATTTAGGTAAAACTTAAATCTCTTCTGCATCCGTAATGGCTAACCTTCGTGTTATGAAAAAATAGCAAAATATTTGGCATACCTCTGCCTATAATTTTCCCCATGGAACCACCCGAAAAAATTCTATGGTTTTCACTATAGTTAGCAAAAAAGATTGAAGTTCTATAAACTTGGAATTATTTGCGGCATTCTACACCAGGAATATCTGAAAATGCGCTTAAAAAAGGTGAACATTTTTAAAGACATTAAACTTGAAATCTTTAATTCAATTGAAACTTTTTTTTCGATTTACTAACATTTGATATTTCATCTATGTAACGTCGCCATATTTTTAAAAAATGTATTTATTTTCAAGGATCGGACACTTAAAAAAATAATATTGAAAGGACGAGGATTTCGAGGTGGTTCGGACGAGAAAATGAGGAGAATGTGGTTCGGACTAGAGATTGATGTGGTTGGCCTTCCTCCCCTCGTTTAAGTGAGATTAAAACTTTTAAATGAAATAGGGCTAATCTGTAACGTTTGATATTCACTGTGTTAACTTTTGAATATCAGGGTTATGTGCTTGATCTTTCCATTTCAATCATCCATGCCATGGGTTCAGACCACAGGGACCGATTTTAATGAATTTGAGCTACGTCGCTAAACTTCTTTACTACTGGTTTAAATTTCAAGAGTTTAGCGAACCCTCAAATTCATTATTTTCGGCCCCCGGATATTCAAAAGGAAACCTATTGGTTAAATAACTATTTTAAAGAAAGTTTCTTAGAGTTTAATTCTTTAAAAAAAATATGATATATGGTATAATGATTGAATTATTCCAAGATTCAGATTTAAGAAAAATCAAGATTATAAGATATTTAGATAAATTTATTTTAAAAAAAGCATGATTTAGCAAAAAAGGAAAAAAAACATGCTGTTTACCGGAGGTATCCTAGCCATGGTGGACCTGTAACATAATTTTTTTATTTAAAAAAAGTTTTGTTAGAATTTAAATTCTTGAATAAAACAGCGACTGGGAGGAAACAAAAACAACTAAAGAAAATGGAATCTTTTGAAGAAAAAATATATATTTATATTAGAGCAATATTATATATATATAGATAGATAGATAGATAGATAAATATATAGATTATCGTAAAGTGTAAACTGTACACTTTACATTATTCATTGTACAGTGTACAGCAGTGTACAGCAGTGTACAGCAGTGTACAGCAGTGTATAATTACTAAATTCAGAAATAGAAATAGAGGTCAAAAAAGCACAAGAAAACTTAAAGCTCATGGGATTGGAAGGAATAATATGAATAATGAATGAATATAACAAGAAGAAACTAGGCAAAAAATTAAAATAAAAAATTCGAACTCATGGGTCAGAGAGAACCAATGATATATGAAATCACAAAAACATTGATTTATAACTTTTTTATTTCTCGTAAATCATGATCTCTCATAACTTTATCAACAATTATTTTTCTCTATGCAGAAATTTTTTTCTATAAATTTTTTATTTTTCTGCGTTTGATTTTTGGCGAATTTTCAAGCAGAAAAGATTAAGCATCTCCTCATATCACTTTAAAGGGACTGTAAATGTAATTTCAAAGATTGCAATGTCGGATTCACAACGGTACCATTAAAAGCTTTATCTGACCGAGTAATAAACTATAACTCTATGCTTTTTTTTTCAAAACTGTTATTTTTCTGCGACAGTGACTTGCGCATTTCTTGCTTATAGAAAAACTGGAAAACTAAACAAAAAATTATTTTAGAAAAACAAAAGTATCTTCCACTTTTTTATCAGAGTTTCAAGGGTACCGTTGTAAATCAGGCATTACCATATTCGCTTTGGAGGTAACTTAAAAGGTAACTTACATTCTCTATGTTAATTTTTTACGTTTGTGAAATATTTTTATGGGAAGTTGTTTATTTATTCTCTTACCCTTGTTGTTGTATATTGTATATTCCCTAACTAACAGCTAAATAGTCTAATCAATGCAACTGATCTTAGTACACTAGTAAACTAGACTACTGGAGACTCCTTTCATTCTACCTTTAACCATCACCCTCCCCAACCTTCCCCTCGCTCCCTTCTCCCCCCTTTTAACTTTTCCCTTAGTGCCATCCTACTACCCCTTTAATTTCTTCCTTACTTTTTCTTCCCCTTCCCTCCTCTTCCTTCTACCCCATTCTAACCTTTCCCTTACTACCATCTCACTACCCCTTTAATTTCTTGCCTTACATTTTCTTCCCCTTCCCTCCTCTTCCTTCTCCCCCATTCTAACCTTTCCCATACTACCATCTCACTACCCTTTTTATTTCTTGCCTTACCTTTTCTTCCCCTTCACTCCTCTTCCTTCTCTCCCCCATTCTAACCTTTCCCTTACTACCATCTCACTACCCCTTTTATTTCTTTCTTCCTTCTCTTGAACTGGCGTTCCTTAAGAATTTCCGGTAGCGTTTAATCCTATCAGAGCTCAGTCACGTGCTGTTTTAGCATTAAGAACCAAAAGAGATTGCAACGGCGGCAGGATCTACCTATCTATTCAAATCTTATAATTCACTTGGAGATTCACACCTTCTCAAAGAATTTAGTTCCTATCTATTCCCCTATTAGTCAAAATGTTGATAATATTAATCCAGAAAATTAACATTTCTTTACTTAAAATCTATAAATTCAAAAGTTTAACTATTAAAGAGCTCAGCATGCAGGTTAACTGCATCTAATTTAAAAGTTCCCAAATGACAAATTGAAGATCGCATTTAACTTTAAAGGGACAGACCGGGTATGTAAGGTAGTTGAACTGAGTATGCAGTGTTGTGGAAAGCTTCTTTCGGAATCATCTGAGACATATAAAACTTTTTAAAGATCTGTAAATCATGAGTTTGGGCGCAAATTCGACGTTAAAAATTCCTACTTTGAGGGTGGATACGTTTTCAGACTCGGTTTTTTTTAAAGTACTAAATAACGACGACGAAAATAAAGTAAAAATTATACAGTAATCTAAAGAGATGGTTGGGAACATATTTCTCAAAAGAAATTTGTCAATAAATCAATGCTAGAATCAATTATTTCGTTTTCATCATTATATTGAATTTCTTATTTATTTTTCAGAAATTTTCAAATTCTTCAAGCGTCGTCTTTTCAATAATAATTCCAGAAAATATGCAGAAAATCTTTGTGAATAATGAGAAATTAGAATAATGAGAAAATAGAAACTAGAAAATAGAAATAATTGAATAAGATTACATATTTTCAATGATAAGATTAATTTTTATTTTCTCAACCTGTTCCTAAACAACTAATTAGTTTACTGTAGAGTTTTGTTTCTAAGTTTGACTAAGGTTGACTAAGGTTGACTAAGAGTGACTAAGGTTGACTAAGGTTGACTATGGTTGATTAAGGTTAACAAAGTTTGACTAAGGTTGACTAAGGTTGACTAAGGTTGACTAAGATTGACTTAGGTTGACTAAGATTAACTAAGGTTGACAAAGGTTGACAAAGGTTAACTTAGGTTGACTAAGATTGACTAAGGTTGACTAAGGTTGACTATGGTTGATTAAAGTTAACAAAGTTTGACTAAGGTTGACTAAGGTTGACTAAGAGTGACTAAGGTTGACTAAGGTTGACTTTGGTTGATTAAGGTTAACAAAGTTGGACTAAGGTTGACTAAGGTTGACTAAGATTGACTAAGGTTGACTAAGGTTGATTAAGGTTGACTAAGGTTGACTAAGGTTGACTAAGGTTGACTAAAGTTGACTAAGGGTGACTAAGGTTGACTAAGGTTTACTAAGGTTGACTAAGGTTGACTAAGATTTACTAAGGTTGACTAAGGTTGATTAAGGTTTACAAAGTTTGATTAAGGTTTACAAAGTTTGACTAAGGTTGACTAAGGTTGACTAAGGTTGACTAAGGTTGACAAAGGTTGACTAAGGTTGAATGAGATTGAAGAAGGTTAGCTAAGGTTGACTAAGTTTGACTAAGTTTGACTAAGGTTGACTAAGGTTGACTATGGTTGATTAAGGTTAACAAAGTTGGACTAAGGTTGACTAAGATTGACTAAGGTTGACTAAGATTGACTAAGGTTGACTAAGGTTGACTAAGGTTGGCTAAAATTGACTAAGATTGACTAAGGTTGACTAAGATTGACTAAGGTTGACTAAGGTTGACTAAGGTTGGCTAAAATTGACTAAGGTTAACTAAGGTTGACTAAGGTTAACTAAGGTTGACTAAGGTTGACTAAGGTTGGCTAAGATTGACTAAGGTTGACAAAGGTTAACAAAGGTTGACTAAGATTGAAGAATTTTAGCTAAGGTTGACAAAGGTTGACTATGGTTGACTATGGTTGAATAAGTATACAGCTGTTGTTAATCGTTCATCCCTTTAAAATTACATTAAATTATTGTTTTTTTCAGCTAAATTTTAATTGATCTTTCTGACTGTACTTGTCAGTCGAAATGTCTATGGAAAACTACGCTTCAGATAAAGGTCTCATTCAGTATGTATCGAGTAATAGAGATTAATCATTCATATCCTTCAACCAGATACTACAGATAAACAGAGGAATAGATATATTGATAGATAGATAGATAGATGGATAGAAGAATAGGAAGATATATAGATAGATAGATGGATAGAAGAATAGGAAGATAGATAGATAGATAGATGGATAGAAGAATAGGAAGAAAGATAGATTTCATGATAAGCAGTCGGAAGAAATCTTATCCGAGTGGAATTTTCCAACCATATCAATGGATTCCAAAAAATCAAAAAATGGATATTCTTCCAGCCAATCTTTTTCAACCGGTCGTAAACATTTCCTGAGGTCATATGAGTTGTCACAAAAAAATTGGCCCGATCGGTTTTGGCCGTTTCAGGGGCTTACTCGAGAATTTGCTTAATTTTTTTCTTCTCTCCATGGGGGAGGGGGGCTCAGCACCCAATGAGGCCTGAAAACCCCTTGCAAAGTTTTGACTGATTCAAGGGGGGGACTGAGCCACCCTCCCCGGCACTGCATTCGCCTCTGGCCGTGTTTACTTTGATTGGATACAGACGTGCGAACCAACAGATGTGATACGGTGGTGAGCGATTATATCAATATAATGAAGACGACGTTTTTATTTAAATTTTGATTGTTAACAAGCTTTTTCCGAAGTTTACAAGTAATTAAAGANAATTTGGTTTTCTTTTAACATTAATTTTAGATTTTCTATAAAATGATATTCCAGGGCCCAAGAGGTTATATAGCATAAATATGTGAAGTACAAAATGGCCGTTTTACACTTTTTTCCAGGAAATTCCTCTCTATATATTCTATTCTCTATGCCTGCAATAGATAGTCAATTGAAATTATGCTAAGAGTCCCTTTCAGGAGAAGACAAATCCTAAGATCTAATCATGAAATAATAAATAATTCAGAGGCTTGTGCAGATCTAAAAGTTCAATTAGTTTTGTGCTTAAAATAGAATTAGTAAAAAAAACACGGTGGTAGGCGGTTATATTAATATAAGGAAGACGACTTTCGAGTTAGAATTTTATTTATATCAAGCTTTTAAACACCATGGATACACATAAACATGGAAACAAAAAAACGCTGTCAATTAAAAAAGCTTTTTTTAATTACTGTAAACTTTTAATTCAGAAAAAGCTTACAATTAAAACTCTAACAAAGAGTCTTCTTTATATTGATATAATCGCCTACCAATGTATAAGAAGGGTTAAATATACAGTGCTTAAGATACATTTCATCTGATGTTGATCCGGATCCTAAAATACTAACAGTGATCCGAATCCAGGTCATAAGAATGTTTCTTAAGTTTTAATAATTTCTTTTACCAGACAATTTTTTTTTTCGCTATTATCTACAGGGTGTCCTAATAAACATGGGAATTCAGTGACGTATTCGATATCGTCTTTTTAAACAATTCTTAGATTTAGTAAAGTGATACCTACTGAGAAAGCTGTAATCTGTAAGATTTTCGTCTGCTATGTTTACAATTTGTTTGTTTATGTTTTGACTTCATACGGTTGTACTTAGTAAAACAAGAAAATTGCAGTAATATTTTCTGTAACTGTACATAACTTGTCCGTCGAGTCCGTCTTCACTGTTCATCTTGCGGAGACATTATAGACACATCTTTACAGTCTTTTACCCTTTTCATAAAATAACTTGAAATTAGGTATTACAATGCTAATTCATAACAAAGACGATATCGAATTAGTCACTAAATTCTCATGTGTTTTGGGACGCCCTGTATAATACGAAACATTATTTCGGAATGGTTGACACCAAAAATTTGTGTCTTTTAACTTTCATTTTTTTAGAAGGAAATGAAAACCAGTAAAATTGATTCCAATTTTGTTCTCCGAAACTAAATTTCTTCAGAGCTGAAAACTTTAGAATGGTGGATATCGAGATTAATGCTTGAACCTCTCTTTTTCTTAATATCGAGACTAACCTAATCTTGTACTTAATCCTGAAAAGTTTTTAAAATTCAACCAATCAGAATCGCGTATATGAAGCCGATAAATTTGAAATTTTGCGCACCATTTAAGATGATGTAAAGAAACGGAAGGGACTCTCTAATTTAAAAAAAAACCGGTTTTTGATTTTTCTCTACTATATCCAAGAAAGAACGGTTTAAGAAGAAAATCAAAAGTGTGTCCATTGGATACTTAGATTAAGTAATCGAGATTAAGGATATCTCATTCTAAATTTTTCAGCGCAGTATATAATTGAAAAAAATGGGCCATAGCTTTTCATACCTACTGGGGAACATGTCCATGTGTCTGAAAGGAATAAAAAAGATTGAATTGATTGTTTTATACGTAAAAATAAAAAAAATGGCAGAAAATATTTTGAAAAATCGACAAGGTGTTAAGGGAAACAACAAATAATCTGGGAATGAATATGAATAGTAGAAAACATGGCAAAAATGGGGGAAATAATTTTATTAAAAGTAAAAATAAAAGTTACCTTGTTCATGACATAATTTCGGGGAGAAATAAAACCACCTTCATATAACATAATTATATAGGGCAGTCGAGGGGGGAATACAACTAGGATAGATCAATGAGGGTAATTTATCGGGGAAATATAAGAGGGGGGGAAATATGAAGGGGGGGGGGAATATGAAGGGTAGGAGGCCGTGGTTTACACTTTGTATAATCAATGCATCTTAGTAATTTATCAGGGAATTCCCAAAATCAATCTCTTTGAGAGATGTCGTCTTAAATTTGAAATTCACTTTTTGTAAATTGTTAAACTTTCTACCTTAGAAATAGCATATTAAATAACAAAGAAATATATATTTTTGTGAGTAACAATTTGACAATTTTTAACAATAAATATAAGTCCATTGACTACAGATTTTTCTAATATTTTTATAACAATTATTGTTTTATAGGTTTAAGGGCGTACTAACATGCAGGGTTACCCAAAAAATATGAGTCTTTAATGACGACCTGAAGATTCGATTCGGTTTTCTACCTTAGATGTAAATTTTTCAATGGGATATTATATTATTTTGCAAACAAAGAAACAAATTTGCAGCTGCAGACTTAGCCTTGAATGCAAAATAACAGACAGAATACATTTCGCACAGTCATCTCTAATATCTCAACCTTTTGACGGCAACCCTGTAGTGTGAGATTAAACACCAATGTCTAGGCTGTGCAGACTACCATAGCTTCTTCTCTTTCCTCGCAAAGCTCTGCTGCTGTTGCGGCCAGCATGGACTTTGCAAAGTCATTTAGGTTCAATCCTTTCACGATACTCCACTTTCCGTGAGTGATGGTAACCGGGAAACTGAACATGATTCCGACAGGAGTTCCATAGCTGCCATCAGAGAAAACACCCATAGAGGCCCATTCTCCTGCCTTGGTGCCCTGGAACCAATCCTTCATATGGTCGCAGGCTGCCTTAGCAGCTGACATGGCGGAACTCAACTTACGGGCGGCGATAACAGCAGCACCACGCTTTTGCACAATTGGGACAAATTCCTTTTGAATCCAGGCATTATCAACAAGTCCAGCTACTGGCTTGCCATTTACCTGAGCTTGGGAAGCATCAGGGAACTGGGTTGAGCTGTGGTTGCCCCAGATAACAACATTCTTTACTGCTTCAACCTTAACACCGAGCTTATTGGCAAGTTGTGCAGAGGCTCTGTTCTGATCAAGACGAGTCATGGCAGAAAAGTTATCCTTTGGAATGCTGGGTGCATAGTGGGAGCAGATCAATGCATTTGTGTTGGCTGGATTTCCAACCACCAATACCCGGACACTCTTCTTTGCATACTTGTCTAGAGCCTGTCCCTGAACCTTGAATATCTTAACATTAGCAGCCAGAAGGTCCTTGCGCTCCATGCCCTCACGCCTGGGCATTGCTCCCACCAGGAAGGCAGCGTCAATATTGTCAAAGGCCTGAGCAGGATCATCTGTTGCAATAACAGCCTTTACTAACGGCATAGCACAATCCCTGATCTCCATAACAACACCATTGAGAACTCCCATCATGGGGGCAATATCAAGCAGAAATAGATTAATGGGCTGGTCATATCCAAACACATATCCACTAACAATTTGATAGATAAGTGAGTATGCAATCTGTCCTGCAGCTCCAGTTACAACTACAGAGATAGTAGGTTTAAGGTTTGAGAAATTTACATTTGCAGCCGGCATAGAGGGGGCTACAGATTTGATCTTAGTTACAGCCTCATTGATAGATTCAGCAACATAATCTATGTTGCCAGGGGTGACTCCACACATGGATATCCTGCCACATTTAAGGAGATAGATGTGCTTCTCCTTGACCAAGAACATGGATTGTTCAACAGACAGCCCGGTGTAGCTGAACATGCCTATCTGATCAGTAATATGATTCCATTTTCCAGGTGTTCCAAGCTTTTCAAGCCTTTCCCTCAATCCCTTCCTCATGTCAATGATCCTGTTTGCCATCACTTTAATGCAGTCCTTCCATTCCTGGAACAACTTTGCATCCTTGAGAACCAAATCTACAATCCTGCAACCGTGAGCAGGCGGGTTGGAGTACATTGCTCTAATAATCAAGGTCATCTGGGACTTGAAGCTTGGAACCTGGTCCTTGTTCTTCAAAACAACTGTCAGATTTCCTGCTCTCTCATTGTACAGGCCAAAGTTCTTGGAAAAGGACTGGGAACAGAACAGTTCAAAGCCTCGTTCAACAAAGTAACGCACAGACCAGGCGTCAGTATCAAGACATCCAGAGGCAAATCCCTGCATAAAATACTTTTATGAGTAAATATGTGAGTAAATATGCCTAACAAAAATTCTCTCCAAATTGTATAAAAGATTATCTTATTTAGAAAATAAGTCATTAATATTAATCTTTACCATCTTTACCTGGTATGCACAATCAAAGAATGGGAAGAGCTTTTTCTCCTGCATCAGGTCCGCAAGTTTTTCCCATTGAGCTTTGGTAGGATCAACACCGGTTGGGTTGTGAGCGCAAGCATGAATAATAATCACTGAATTCTGTGGAGCTGCAGAGAGATCCTCCAACATGCCTTCAAAGTTAAGGCATCTATTGACAGGATCCCAATATCTGTACTTTCTTATAGCAGTAAAATTAGCATTCTTGAAGATAAGTCCGTGATTACCCCAAGTAGGGTCAGAGTAGTAGCAGGTGTTGAAACCAAGAATCCTTTGGAGGAACTCAGCTCCATTTCTCAGAGCCCCAGTTCCACTCAGGGCTTGGACACCAAAGGCTCTCCCATCCTTAACAGCTCCAGAACTTTCTCCCAGAAGCATTGAAGTTGCTGCTGCAGCAAAAGACTCGAGTCCAAGAACTGGAAGGTATTCATGATTAATTACTTCTTCGTTGACTTGTTCAGCAAGCTTAGTTTCTGCTTTCTTCACAACAGGAAGAATCCAGGGTTTACCCTCATCTGTTCTATAGGCACCAACTCCTAGACTTACTTTCTTGGGGAACGTATCAGCCTAAAAAAATGGTAAATTTTTCTATTAATTTTAAGATGTTAGAAAATAAGCTTTAAAAGATTTTAAAAAAACTATTTTTATCAAGGATTACATATTTTTTTGTATGCTTAATTAATTTAAGTGTATTGCATATAGTTTTAATAATCATTTGCAAAAATAAGGGATCTCTATACTTCATGGTCCCTATTAGGGCTGGGCATTTTCCTTTTTTCATGGGCACTACTCAGTACTCATGGGGATGGATGCCATAATTGTTCTTCATAATCCTTTGTCATTGACAATTTTTTTTAAAATAAACTGAATCTGCCATAATTAGGAACAATTTATGAGAATATTCATTGACAAAAAGTTTTTTTTTTGAGAGAGAGAGAGAGAGAGAGAGAGAGAAAGAGAGAGATATTGGCCATGTCTAAGATTCTGATTCTTTGCAATAGGTAAAAACTCATTATTAAAACTTTATGTAAACAATTTTCATTATATTCAACATTCAAATTAGAATTTAACCCTTTATGAAAAAGAAACCAGCATTAAGCTTATTCTTCCAAGGATCAAGGTTTTTCCTCTAAGTGACTATCTGCTTAACTTTAAGTGACCCTCCATTTATAGAGGTGTATGACTGATTCATTATGGTACCATTCAAACCGCTATCTGAGTAACAATATGCACGATTTCCTCATTTTTCTGCTACAATTCCGCAAGTCACTTTTACAGAAAAACCACAAGTAAAAGTCATCCATTTCTTGCATGGAAAAACTTGGATATCTCATTTAATCTTGCTGATTTCGTTGTGAATCGGACCTTCTACTTTTTAAATGAAGAGTCAGTATTCAGTAAGAGTTTGATTAATTACCTGGAAATCCCTTGAAAGCTGGAAAACCTCAATAGGAGGAGCCATCTCTACTCCAGCAAATAGTCCACAGCTGGAACTTAATAGAAACATAGTTGGACATATTGTTTAGTGGAATTTACTAATAATTTGTGAAATTCTTTATTTACAGAGTGTCATAAATGATTCACTATACAAGTTATGTTATATTTAATACTGAAATATTAAAAACTAGGTATTCAGGATGCTTTGAACTCTGAAAGTCGCCATATTTAATAGATCTTATATTTTCACGGGGTTTTAGTATAAATAGGTCCATTTTAAAAAATAATAAATTCGTAATTTTTTTCCGGGGAAAATCTTTTCAACTCCCTGGCTGTCAGTTGCTTTGGAATTGATTGGTTCAGCCGTTTTTACGTTTTTTTAAACAAGCAAACACCCAGACAAGCAATGTATATGTATAGATAAATATATAGAAGATTGATTTAATGTGTCAACAATTTCAAACCTTGAGATGCTTTCAATAAACTTTAAAATCCCACAAAAAAGATAAAAAAGCTAATGTGGCATGGAAGGGGAAAATGTTGTGGCTTACAGCCGCCTGCACTCCCTCGCTCCTTCAAGTGAAAGTTTCTAATCAACTTTTTTGTCAACAGTCTTATACAGGCCGTTGTCTACATAACATGACAGTTGAGAGAGAGAGAGAGGGGACTTAAATGTCGTCTTTAATCTTCGAAATAAGTTGCAGCATTCATTCGTAAACTTAATTTGACGAAGAAAATTCTTGAAACAATAACTACAAAATATTGGCTTTTCAAATTACGAAAGATAATTTGATTTTATTCTTATTATCAGAAAGGTAAACCACATTTTGGAAATGGCATTTTTGATTTTCATTTTAAGAATTATACTTGACAAATGAAGATTGTTTCAAAGAAGTCCCAATTCTAAACTTACCCAGATATTTCAGCATCTCTGGACTGCATATACGCAATAAGATCCACCACCCGGCAACTGTAGCCAAACTCATTATCATACCTGAACAAACAAGTTCAAACAGTTTATTCTTTTTCACAACACAAAATAGATTATTTAAAGTAAATTCTATTATTTCAAAGTTGTTAAGTAGGATGCAAAGTTAACCCAAAAAGCTCAAATTAAAAATTTGCCATAGCAGAAGTAATAAATATTTGTATTCAATGTATCTATTATTTGTATTAATTTTGTTTATTTACTTTCACCATGTTATTTGGTTAAAATATATTTATAGATAAGAAAAACACAATTAGAATCAAGCAATTAACCCTATCCTGGTTGGGATATTTTTGTATAATAAAGATTTACATGTCTCAAGGTTAAATCTCTAACTTGTATAAATCATGCAATGAATTCAAATTCTGCTGAGCTGTTCATTCATTTTTTATCTAAATTTATTAATTAATTTACGTTTTCAAGGAAAAGAAACTTTGATTTCAGAAAATATGCAGGGTTACCCACAAAGCACGAGACTGTAAAGACGACCTGAAACTGTTTCAAGGTTAAATTAAGTCTTTCTATGTCGTATATGATGATTTGGCAAAGAAAGAAGTGTATAATTGCAGGGAATCATGAATATAAGAAAACAGACGGTACAAATTCCGTACAGTCGTCTCTGAAGGCTCAACCTTTGTGGGTAACCCTGTATAACAGCGAGATTTTTTCTCAAAATGTCCTTACAAATCTGAATACAATAAATCAATAAAAAATCAAAACAATTGAATAAATCATCATTTTAGAAGATCGGCATGATTCCAGGACTTTTAAACAAACGAGATGAACCTTTTCAAACGAGATGATGTAAAAAGTTTCTGCGCACTTTTGAGATTTAACAATGATTCAAACACGATTTTTCTTGCATGATCTCTTTATGTTTAAATACATGTTTATGAAAATAAACTATGAATGATTATAATTAAGGGAAAAATTAGTCCAAATTATATTTTCATCTTTTTGAAAAAACAAAAAATATCTAAATTTTTCGTTTTGACCAGAATTAACTAAGCCTATTTTAGCATGTTGAAATATGGCCCAATAGGACCTGCAGGACTATCTTAAAAATACTTATATTAATTAAAAAATAAGTGAACAGTCCCTTTAAAAATGTAAAAATCTCGAACTTACCAGGTGACCAGCTTGACAAAGGTATCAGAGAGTTGAATGCCAGCTTTCTTGTCAAATATTGAAGATCTTGTGTCGCCCAGTAGATCTGTTGATACTAGCTCCTCCTACAGTGGAACCCATAAAACTGTGGAATAGAAAGACGACAGTAAGACTCAAGTAATGATTTAAACAGTCCAATGATCATTAAAACACCGCAATTGTGCATTGTACACACTGCAGAAATACATTTTACTTAATACAAAACTATTTGCTTTACTTCAATATTAAATTAGGCTGATTAAATGTCGTCTTCTTATTTCACAGTTTTATGGGTCCTATTCTTGAAAGAAATTGGCTTAAAGATTTTTATATCAATCTGGTAGAATTGGCTACAGATTTAAAGATTTTTATATCAATCTGATAGAAGTGGCTACAGATTTAAAGATTTTTATTTCAATCTGGTAGAATTGGCTACAGATTTAAAGATTTTTATATCAATCTGGTAGAATTGGCTACATATATAAAGATTTTTATCTCAATCTTTTAGAATTGACTACAGATTTAAAGATTTTTATATCAACCTGATAGAATTGGCTACAGACCAAAAGCTTAGCGTCAAATAACACGCTATGATAGAATCACATAAAATTTTATAAATGTTTTTTTAAATTCTAGAATTACAAACATAAGAATAGGAAAAGGTTTTATTTAAGCCTTGACTTTTAAATTAAAATTTTGACGTGGCGATATTGGATGAGGCTAATTTTTCTCAAATACATTTGTAGATGGTAAATACTAAATATCTCCTAACAAATGTTGTTAACATTTTCAAAAATAACTGCAGTTTTTTTTTGTTAAAAAAAAGATCAAGAGGAAAGGATTGTCTTCAGATCATTGCAAACTAATGCAAAAAGTAATTTCAGAAGTTTACGCATTTTTTGTATTGCAGTGTACTGTGTTTGGGCGGAAAAGTGAACACAAGACGGATGTCACAGCCTGACATGAAATCCATTTTAACAAACTATTGTGTGAATTATCAAAATTAAATGCTTTGTTCCTCCTCGGATACTAGACGAACACTGATGCATCTATTTTTGTTTACAAATTCCGCCCAGAGAGAACTGGTTTCAATATGTACGCAGAGTATACATAACCACTAGGGGAACTGAACATGAGCCTAAAACTTGTTCCAATCCCCATATATCATTAGGTATCTGAGAGTGTACAGAAGGGTCAATAGCGGACTGCTATAGGCTTGTCTCCCACCCTTGAATTTACACCTAGCTCTTATCTGAGTTGATTCATTGGAACTTAAACGGAAGTTGATTGAAGGATTGACAGCGATTATTATTATTATTATTATTGTTATTATAGTTGCATTCCTTTTGTGCAAAGATTTAATATTTCAAGCTTTTACTATCAGATTTAGATTTTAAAAAAGGTCTACAACATCAGAGCTGGCAACTTTTTAGATGGATACCGATTGCTTGATCTTGATAACCACTGTGGGCTCTTTTGAAGATAAATGCTTAATCTCTTAATTTCGGTTATTCTTGCAAGGTATGATTACTGCACTGGATATCGAATAAGATTAAATTAATCTGTAGATTAACAAAAGATAGAGATCAAGTATTGATCTTGGTATCCACAATACAAGAGTTCCCCCTCAGGTTGCAAAAATACATAAAAAAAATTCTATAAAACATCCCAGCCCAGAATTACCTCTGAATACCCAAGAATACCCTTCATAGGACCATCAGCAGCTTGCTTAATTACTCTGCAGATCTCTTCATACTTATTAGGGGAACTGAACATGAGCCTAAAACTTGTTCCAATCCCCATATATCATTAGGTATCTGAGAGTGTACAGAAGGGTCAATAGCGGACTGCTATAGGCTTGTCTCCCACCCTTGAATTTACACCTAGCTCTTATCTGAGTTGATTCATTGGAACTTAAACGGAAGTTGATTGAAGGATTGACAGCGATTATTATTATTATTATTATTGTTATTATAGTTGCATTCCTTTTGTGCAAAGATTTAATATTTCAAGCTTTTACTATCAGATTTAGATTTTAAAAAAGGTCTACAACATCAGAGCTGGCAACTTTTTAGATGGATACCGATTGCTTGATCTTGATAACCACTGTGGGCTCTTTTGAAGATAAATGCTTAATCTCTTAATTTCGGTTATTCTTGCAAGGTATGATTACTGCACTGGATATCGAATAAGATTAAATTAATCTGTAGATTAACAAAAGATAGAGATCAAGTATTGATCTTGGTATCCACAATACAAGAGTTCCCCCTCAGGTTGCAAAAATACATAAAAAAATTCTATAAAACATCCCAGCCCAGAATTACCTCTGAATACCCAAGAATACCCTTCATAGGACCATCAGCAGCTTGCTTAATTACTCTGCAGATCTCTTCATACTTAGCTGGTTTTTCAAGCTTTACAGTCAGATCAACAACAGAGACATCTATACAGATATTATAGATCAACAACAGAGACATCTATAAAGATATTATAGATCAACAACAGAGACATCTATAAAGATATTATAGATCAACAACAGAGACATCTATACAGATATTATATATCAACAACAGAGACATCTATACAGAGATTATAGATCAACAACAGAGACATCTATACAGAGATTATAGATCAACAACAGAGACATCTATACAGAGATTATATATCAACAATAAATATAAATACAGATATACAACAGAGCCATCTATATACATCGATTTTGGATCAACAACAAAGACATCTACAGAGGCAGCAAGTGACCAAACAATCGTTCTTTAAAGTACGTCATTGGACGGACCTCATTTTGACAATAAAACAGAGCCCATATTGTTTCATCCGTACATTTTACTAACATTTGACGTCTTAGACTGTGTCCGTACGGTGAAACACGGCACCTCACGGCGAAATCAAATGGAAAGCATAGTAAAATTAGATTATGTGCTTCGACACCTACACTAGGGAGACATTTAGCGGCCAAACACTATAGAGTATGAAGCATACAAAGTACGTCTTAAATACACCCGTTAATTTGGGACGATCTGGGCTCAGGCTTGGAATCCGCTGTCTCAAAAAGTATACCTGGAGTAGGAACTCTGAATGCCATCCCGGTCAATTTTCCATTCAGCTCAGGGATAACTTTACCTACCGCCTAGAGAGTTAGAAATAGAGAACAAATTGTTAGAAGTAGGGAAGGGAAAATATTGATAGAAAAAGAGAGCAAACTGTTATATTTATCAAACATCTTGTTAAAACATGCTGATTGATTTTAGTGAAAAAATAGGGAGCAATCGGTTGTATTTAGATTAAGGATACATTTACCAATTTAAAAAAAAAGAATTTTGTCCAAAAGTTGTCTTTCTATCCCATGAATATATTTAGAGGAACACTGTACGTACATTCCTCTGGTGGAGTTCAACTCTTAGCTGCACGTGTCGGAGGTAGGGTTGTTCATCGTTTTGGTTTTCTTTTGGTTCGTTTTGTGCAAATATTTTCTCTCAGGGTCAAAATTTTCCAAGATGTAACAAAGGCAAATGTTTTCAAAATTGTTATCCCATAACTTAACTCAAGTGTAAAATATGCAAAAACTGACCAAAAGTGAACCAAAACGGACCAAAAGCGAACCAAAATGGACCAAAAACGAACCAAAAGCGAACCAAAACGCACCAAAAGCGAACCAAAACGGACCAAAAGTGAACCAAAATGGACCAAAAGCGAACCAAAACGCGCCAAAAACGAACCAAAACGCTCCAAAAACGAACCAAAAGTGAACATATTTAAACAATAGTCTTTTGATTCGTCGGAGGTGTCAAAGTATACTTCGTAAAATTAGACAAGATAAAAGGAATGTCTTTGATTGGACTTATTGATCTAAAAAAAAATATTAAAATAAATTTTAAAAACTCTACCTTAGCTGCTCCAGTGGACGCTGGAATAATGTTTTGACCGGCCCCCCGTCCTCCTCTCCAGTCCTAAACATAGGAACTACATTTAAAGGAATTGCACACACAATAAATGGCTTATTTAGCTTGTCCAATTCCAAGCAAGGATGACCCAGCTCACTACTCAAATATTAGGTTTTTCCTTGACTAAATATTGATTAATTCACACTGAGAACTAAATCTAATATGTACATCCAAGAAAAATAAATGCAAGAGCAAAAATTGGCTTGGTTTGTAGGTTATTTAGCTTTATGCGATAAAGAAATATATGCAAAAAAACCCATTTAAGTTTCTCCCATGGTCAGATTTAGAGATTTATAAGTTATCTAATAATCATGATTAGTTTAGTAAATGCTCCTGTTGGGTTTTTACTAATTTCTACAAAATCGACATATAATTGTTCAGGCTATATATATATAAATAGGAAAAATAATTTTTATCTTTGCCTCTCATTCAAAACCCCATAAAGATATATGCTGATCAAAATGGTGAATTTGTTTATCATGACTTTAAGATAATTTAGAAACGTTTTAAAGTTCTAGCACTAAAGCTGACCGTGGGAGAAGCTAAAATGTGCTTTTTGAACATATTTCTATTTGCGCATAAATCTGAATAACCTACAAACCAAGCCAATTTTTGCTTATGTATTTCTTTTTCTTGGATGTTCACATTAAATTTAGTTCTCAGTGTGAATTAATCAATATTTAATCAAGGAAAAACATAAAATGATCAGATTTTTTGTACAATTTGATAAATCTAAAAGACCTAATATTTGAGTAGTGACCGATATGTCATTATCAGACTAGCATCTAAAAGACCTATTAATTTAGAGAAAATTGAGTTCCAAGAGATTAAAGGTTACAGCGTTCACTTCATTCCAGTAGACAATTGCAATTTCCAGGCAGAAAAAAATCCAGTGACAAAAAAGAATATCTACGTCATTCTTGATCAAACTTAAAGGTTTAAAGGTTTAAAGGTTTAAAGGTTTAAAGGTTTAAAGGTTTAAAGGTTTAAAGGTTTAAAGGTTTAAAGGGTGTTGTAAAAATGCTCAATTTATTAAGATTCAAAGTAAGTGCAGCCTTTTGTTTCCACAGCCGTAGTACATTTGAATTTCCGAGCCGGGTCAACCTTTCCGGTCCCAGTTTGTTCTGTACCTGGCTCTATGGACAGGACTAGCCGGTACAACAAGGTTGACGCGGTCAGACTTTATGCTTCATATAGGTTGAATTTACTTTTACTAAAGGGGCAGAGGTGCGTGTTTCTTGATAAGCAAAACTTTTAAGATTACCATCAGACGTGAATCAGACTTCTTTCTATTCATACAAGTTTGTAAATATTGATCTTGTAGATTTTCAATAGTTTTTTTTATTTTTAAACAACTCTGACATGACTTTAATGTCCTTATAGCAGAAGAGCAATGTCAGTAGCCAACACATTTTTTTCAATCGTCTAATACAAGTAGGAATACGACCTTTTACTCGGAAATGGGTTATCTGAGGGAAATGGCACCCAAGGTTATAATGCAAGGAAAGGTATTTTCAGTTGCGTATACTCTGCGTACATATTGAAGCCAGTTCTCTCTGGGCTGTGTTTGTAAACAAGAATAGATGCATCAGTGTTCGTTTAGTATCCGAGGAGGTTTAAAGCATTAAGTTTTGATAATTTTGATAATTCACATAATGGTTTCCTATGACCTATTTCATTGATTTTTTATGTGAAAAATGGATCCCATGTCAGGCTTCGACATCCGTCTTGTGTTTACATTACCGCCCAGAGTCAGTACACTGCAGTACAAAAGATGCGGACACCTCTGAAATAACTTTCCTTGCATTATAACCTTGATGCCACCCCTCCTTGTTTACGGGGGGAATTAACAAATATACCTTTCCGCTGGGTCCATCTACAGTCTTCTGGGTCGCAGTTGTAGCATGAACGGTAGTCATCAAACCTAAACGTCTTAGTAATCTAAATTAAAGAGACTGTAAGTGTAATTTTGAGTGACTCTTCATGCAAAGTTGGGAATGTCCGATTTACAACGGTACCCTTTAAAGCTTTGTCTGATCAAATATGAATTTGATATCCATGTTTTTTTTTAAATGAACTAAAGGGTCACAAAAAAATTTCCTGACAGTCATTCCCTTTAAAAAGATTTAATTTCTAGGGCTATTTTAATACGAAAATTTATGTATATAAAATTTTGTATAGAAATAGTTGGAGAAAACCTAAGTTACTAAGTTGTTAGGTTTCTCTGGGATATCTTCGTTTTCAGATTGGTTGCGTAATTCCTGAATATGACTTGTTGTATATATATGTATTTGTACATATATGAATTTTCGTATAAAGACACAGTTTTATATCAATTTCTCGAGACATGAACATCAGATATAACTTTCATGGGTTGCGATCAAGAGCTAAAGTGATTAGCTTTCTGCCTATACCCCCTTTCATTTTTCTTTTACAGTCCCTTTAAAGGGACTATAAACGTAATTTCAAGTGACCCTCCATTAAAAAAAAAATAAACAAAGTGGAATGTCCAATTCACAACATTACCATTGCAATCTTTGTCTAATCAAGTATGAATTAGATATCCATGGTCATTGTTTCTTAAAACTGATTAATTTCAATTGTAGCACTTCTCTATAAAAGTGACTTGAGCATTTCTTTCAATTAAGGTTTCAAGGGTGCCGTTGTGAATTGGCATGTCCCTTTATAAAGGGAGGGTAAAGACATGAAATAGAAAGCTGCAGATAAAAAAACATCTTTGCTTTGGCTTCACAAAAATCTGAAATTATAATTGTTCAATATTATTGGTCTACAGTTTGCTTTTATTCCATTGTGCCAAATTTGTACTCTGACAGAAGAGATTGTTAATACGAAGCAAGAAATATATAGACCAGGAACCGCCATATCTCATGCGTCAAATCCGTGTACTGCAGTGAGAGCAGATCAAAACAGAGAATTCAGGGCAACGCATCATTTTTGAGGGAAAAGGGCCCAAGGGGTGGAATAAGAATATATTGCTATTGTATTTTCCATATTGACCAGAAAGCCAAAAATCAAAAGTATTCGCTCTAACTTGATATATTAACTTGTTTTTTGTTGGACTGTAATATCACATCAGAGCTTTAGTCCTTTCCCTTCAACTTCTGCATGGGGGCACTGGGTTTGTTTACATTCGTCCCACAGACTACAGTACACAATTTGCGTATAACTGATTTGGGCGTTCCTGTATATAGTTCCTTGATACGAAGCTTCTACTATAATAAATTTTGCATGCAGCTTAATAAGAGCTAATAATAAATTCTACATTGACATAACATAATAATAACCAGATATTTATGAAGCCTTATAAAATACGAATTTTAAAATTACTCAGAACTATTAAATCTAGTACAAACCTTCAAGGATTGTAAAGTTATCATTGATAACTTTAGCAAGAGGAGCCAGGCAGTTGGTAGTACATGAGGCATTAGATACAACTGCAGTACAGTACATGATTATTTCACCCAACGTGTAGAGTACAGTACATGATTATCTCAACCATTGTTTAGAGTACAGTACATGAATATTTCAACCAATATGTAGAGTACAGTACACAAATATTTCGACCAATGTGTAGAGTACAGTACACAGATATTTCAACCAATGTATAGAGTACAGTACATAAGTATTTCAACCAATTTGAAGAGTACAGTACACGATTATTTCAATCAATGTGTAGAGTACAGTACATCCACTGTGTGCAGTACAGTACATACATATGTATTTAGAATAATGTATTTCTATTTCCCAGACCTCAGATCATACTTTTTAAAAGCAATCTGCATAAAGTTCAACAAGACAGAATATTTTTCTTAAATTCCTTGATTGCGTCATGAGAAAGTTACTTTCTGCGCATCTGACTTCAGGATTTTAAAGATGCAATATTTCAGACAAGAATGTTCTGTTGCTAACCAATACTTAAAGAGATTGTTTATAAAATTTAAGGAACATCTAACAGATTTTATTGGATTTTTAAAACTCAAAATAAGAATAATACAAACAGATTTAAATTTTTTTTTTACTTAGGAAAATTATTTAATTGTAAAACTTAAAAGTAATTGATGACCAATCTATGTTTTATTGGTAACAGAGGGGGTGCAGGGGGGGGGGTAGAAGTTAAAAACGAATATTTTTAAAAACTTAATTTCAAAATATCATTTTGCAATTGTAGCTAACAGCAATGTAGAAATAACAAGAAGGTTGAATAAAAAATTTAGTTTTTATAAGTCTCAATTCCATCTTTAAATTCATTTTCTAAATATTATTTAAGTCTCTTTTTAAGTAATTTTAAGAGAAAGCAGTTTTCCCTTTAGTTTAGCAGCGTAAAAAGGTTATGCAAGGAAAAAGAAAGGATTTAAACATTTTTTGAATATTTAATAGAGGAAACAGACTTTCACGTTGGATAAAGTTCAATGATTTAAGATTTGAAAAACAAAGCAAGAGCATACTTATTTTTGTCAATCTGCACATACATACATTTATTGGCTAGTACAAGCCAAAGAATTATAATGTAAAGATAGTTATTTCAGAGGTATATGCATTTTTAGTACTGCCGTGTACAGTTTCTGGGGTGTAAAGTAAACACAAGACGGATGTCACAGCCTGACATGGGATCCATCTTTCACATAAAAAAAAACAATGAAATATTCTGGCCATAGGAAACTTTTATGTGTATTATAAATTTTTTTTAAAGTAAATACTTTTATCCTCCTTGGATACTAAACAAACACTGATACATCTATTCTTGTTCACAAACACAGTTCAGAGCGAACTGGTTTCAATATGTACGTAAAGGTACAAAAAAAGCAATTAATGTACCTTGCCTTATTTCCTTGGTACAAGTTAAGTGATATGAACTAAGGAGAGGGGGATAATGCTAACATTACGTAAATTTACGTTTTAATTACGTAATTTGGTAAATAGAGATATAGTAGAGTATGTACTGTATAACTGAATGTTAAAATAATCTTCCTTGCATTGCTGGATCATACTTCTCATTGTTAACTCCCATAACGAACATTGGTGCATCGGCTGATGGAGCGGAGATAACAACCTTCTTAGCACCACCTAGCATGATATCATTATGTTAAATATTGATAACTATTGATATCATTTTTTTAATTATGTCTAACAATTATACTATTATATCTACTAACAATTAACTTAAAAATATAAAGAAAAGTTGTAGAGATACCTTGTAGTATTGAGGAAGGTTAGGTTCGTCATGCATGACTGAGGGAGCGTTTACCTGACAGATGAGCTGATGCTCCTGCAACAGTAGTGAAAACCCCTGTAGACTCTACAACATATTCAGCCCCTGCTGAAGACCAGGAAATATTTTTAGGATCCTTCTCGGCGAACACAGTAATACACTTCCCGTTGACCGACAGCTTGCCGCAGTTGGTTTTCTTAATCTCAGGGCCACTACGGTGGTAACCGAAGTGGGTTGAGTCATGCCTTAAAGAAAAATATAGTTACCAAAGTGACTAAAAATAAAATCACTAAAAACCAAAGCCAGTAAATTCCAAAGTCCATAAAGACCAAAGTCAAAAGATAAATAAGTCATATACAGCCAAAAGTTACTTATGATCAAGTAATTAATACCAGTCATAAAAAAAAAATTATTAGCGACCAAGGCACAACATATCTAACCTAACAAATGTTGATAACATTTTCAAAAATNAGCAAGGTTTAGATCTTACTTGAACATATAAACCATGTAGTCTAGATCTATGAAAGGATCATTGATGGCAACCACCTCTGCTCCTTTCTGGACTGCAGCCCTAAAAAAATCATAACATAATATTCCACGAATCAAAACCAAGAAAAGAATGTTGATACAAAATAATGAGCATCAAGTTTGGACCAATAAAATTGTGGAATAAGGTGTTGATTTTAATAGCCATTGATTAGAGCAAAAGTGCAATGTACACAGACCCATTTTGCTTCGTAATTTGATTGTTAATTGTTTGCTGTAAAACAACAAGAAATAAAACTGCTTAAACGTAGTCTTCATATTCCACAGCTTTGAGGGTTTCACTGTATATTGTATGTATTGTCCACTCAATCCTTTATCGGTCCAATCCTTTATTTAAGTACAAACCTTCAATCCTTTATTTAAGTACAAACCTTCAATCCTTTATCTAAGTACAAACCTTCAATTCTTTATCAAAGTACAAACCTTCAATCCTTTATCTAAGTACAAACCTTCAATCCCTTATCTAAGTACATTCCCCCCAATTTTTGTCTAAGTAAAAACCTTCAATCCTTTATCTAAGTACAAACCTTCAATCCTTTATCTAAGTACATTCCCCCCAATTGTTAACCTTTATCTATGTACATTCTTTTATCTAAGTGGAAACCTCCCAATCAATCATAATCCAAATACCATTGATCCTAATCTGATTAGATTACCTAAGTACAAGCCTCCCAATCCTCCCAAATCCGTTGATCCCAATCTTGGTAGCTTTCCCAAACCTAGAACTATTCTCTGCTGAGAAAGTAGATTCCCACTTGGAGTAGTTAGCGGACCAGCTCTCTAGGCCTAAAATAATATTTGTCAAAAATCAAAATATTTTTGGACAAATTTGGACTTTTTAGCGAGCTTTGTCGCTGTAATTTCACACACACACACTCTGCGGGTAATAGGTTTTTAATAATTACCTTTAGCTGTCTTGATTGGGCATGCGTTGCATGCTGCAGCTGGCTTAGTCGGAGTAGGACAGAATTTTCGATCAAGCAAAGCTCTAAAAAAAGTGTTTATGAAGCGCCCTTTATGGCAATAATATTAGCTATTAAATGTTGTTTTATTTCCTCCGACCATTTCATCCGTTTTGACGTTTGTTGGATACAAACAAACTGACAGAATAACTAAAAAAAAAAGCCAAAAATAAATATTCTTTGGCTCCAAATAGATTATCAAGTACAATATAGATGGCAAGAGAGAAAAAGACCAGTTATACATGACGTCACAAATGTCAAAAATAAGTTAAACGATATTTTCTCCTATTAGTTGACATGTTTTCCAAGATTAAATAAAAAAATGTAAAAACGGAAAATAAAGAACACATAAAATTTAATTTATTTTACTGTAAGATAAGCTCTTATATCTAAAATTATCACAATTATTAATAATTTTGTCGGACACAAAAACTAAGTTGACACTTGTGACGTCAGAACACTGCAGGTGTACTGAGAGTGTACAAATTCTCCCATCTATTTTACTTGACAATCTATTTGGTTTGACTCTAAATAACGTAGAGAAGACGACATTTACTTTTTGTATTAAAACTTTGTCAGGTGTACCGAGTTTGTCAATAGTTTGTAAACCTTATAACCATTCAAGTATTGCGTTTAAGTATATATGCATATTTATCAACATTATATATCATATATTTTTCAGTTATGTACCCTTGATGAGTGTATGATGTAAGAATACAGCTGTACTGAGAGTGTACAAATTCTACGCTGCCATTTATTGTACTTGACAATCTATTTGGTTTGGCTCTAAATAACGTAGAGAAGACGACATTTACTCTTTGTATTAAAACTTTGTCAGGTGTACCCAGATTCCTTGAAAGCTCAGCACCTTGCACTGGTGCCAGAGCCAAAAATTAATTTATCAATATTAAAGGTAATAGTTTGTAACCCTTCAAACCATTCAAGTATTGCGTTTAAGTATATATGCATTTTTATCAACATTATTAATCTTATTAATGTTTTATTTTTCAGTTATGTACCCTTGATGAGTGTATGAGAAATATTGTTAATAAATCTAAAGAAACTTACACAAGTCACCCAGACAAAACTTGTTGTCCATGGGTTTTATTCAAGGTTATATAATAAGCTCTGGGTTACTCTCCAGTGTATGGAAAATGTCGTCTCCTAAGATAGATAGATAAAAACCTAATCCAAGAGACGACATTTTCCGTACATCGAAGCGCATCGAGAGTAACCTAACTAATTATACAGGGTGTCCTAAAAAACATGGGAATTCAGTGACGAATTCAATATCGTCTTTGTTATGAATTACCATTGTAATACCTAATTTCAAAAGCCATAACATTATTATGTCTGCTAGAGTTTATTTAAGGAAAAGGGTAAAAGACTGCAAAGATGTGTCTATAATGTCTCCGCAAGATGAACAGTAAAGATGGACAAGTTTACTCTGTTTGTATACTGTAATTTTCTTGTTTTACTAAGTAAAACCGTATGCAGTCAAAACATCTATATATAAATTTGGCTTGTCTGTTTTATCGAATTCGTCACTGAATTCCCATGTTTATTGGGACACCCTGAACAACCTTGGTTTTGTTGAAAAAGGCTATGAAACACGAAACGAAACTCATCTACTTTCAACAAGATATACAACATAATCCTCCACCTGACTGATTCTCCGTCCAGAACAGGTTGAACATTGCTCTCCTTCACATTCCCTCCGACACGATGAGCAACCAGTGTACTGATAAACTCATAATCCTGCCCAAATTAACAATTTCATCAAAGAAATTAAAGATATAAAGGGACTGTAAGTGTAATTTTAAGTAAACCTCCATACAAAGATGGCAAGGTCAGATTTACAACATTAAATAACTTAAAACCTTTATCTGATCAATAATGTGGAAAATATTGTCGTTTTTCTAAGTTTAAAAGTATTTATTTCTGATAATTCCACCCATATATTTACCTGCAGAAGAAATACGAAAGTCACTTTTCTAGAGAACAAACAATCAAGAATCAGTTTTCAAAATGTCTAATTCATATTTGACAAAGCTTTAAAGGGTACCATTGCCACTATAGTTTCAGTAGAAGTAAATATTTCCATTTACTGATAGCGCCGATTGAAGGATTCATAACTCTAATTGGATAATGAGATATATAGAAAGATAGATGTTACCGCCATACTATTTCTATTGGTTCAGAATAGACAACAAACACATGACTGAACCCTGATTGGATCAGGCGCTAATGAACTTGGCATACATCGAAGTGATAGCTGCTCGAGGCCATNAGGCCCTCTGAGGCTCTGCAGACTGCACTGGGGGGAGGGGAGCGCTGCGGCTAGAATGGGCCAGGGTACCGAGCACGACGGCTAGAATAGGCTGGGGGCCCAGCACTGCTGCTAGGACGGACTTGGGAAGTTGCCGCTTGGGAAATTGCACATTTGCACGGCTTTGGGAAAGTTCCTAACATCAAAAAATTAGACCCTGTACGAAAACTCCAGGGAAATTTTCAAAAAACTTTTTATCATCTTATTTAATTTTTGGGAGGAAAAAAAACTAATGAATAATATATTTTTAAAAAAAATACAAAAAAATTTCCCATGGAAGGGCAAGAAGGCTTTCATTATCAGACTAAATAAAACCAGTTCTACTGAAGTGTTATTTACAGTTAAACCCTAAATGAGCCATACATCGAAAGAATTTATCAAATGTCGTCTTAACAATTTTTCAAAAAGTTTTTTACTATTTTACGTAAATCTCAGTATTTGCGAAAATAAATAAATAGCCATGAATATATAAAGAGCTCTAAATAATCTTTTAATTAAAAAACTAAATATCTGCAACATTCCATTATCAGAAAGTGAAGAATACGACATTTGATGAATTATTTCGATGTATTCTTTATTTAGGGTTTATCTGTATAAAAACAGTAAATATTTCAAATTAAGATAAAAATAACTTACCGCTCCTTTAGGCTTCGGGGCATCATTCTTCTTAGCTTTTCCCTGCAAAAAAAAATTGTGAAATATTTATATTTAAATTTTTAGCTTTAATAAATCAAAAACCTTTAAAAAGATGATAAAATATTTATAATTAAATTTTCGTTTAGCATTTTAAAACCTAAAATCAAGAGAAAAAAAAAACTGAGATATTNAATAACTTCCAGTATATATATTTCTTATAACTTATTACTAGAGGGTTCAGAACTAGAGTCAATATCGATATCGCACATGTAGACTGTAGAGATGATATCAGTACTAATGCCCCATATCCGTTCTATCTCATTATGTTGAATCTTGTGGAACTAGTTTAACGCGGCCAGGCATCGTCTTCCACACTTTTCTGTTTTAATTTTATTATTCATAATTATAGTTTAAAGTTGTTTAATTCAATGGCGGTTTTAATCTAACAATCTATAGAGAGAAAAGGAGAAAAAAAAATGGCTAATGGGTCAAATTTACGGTTTCCAGCGAACATAAATTTTCGCGAAAACAGCAAAAAAAAAACGAAAATATGTGTTTACATTTCGCAAACTTTTGCGAAATTTTGCATAAGTCGCAAAAATGAATCAAGCGAAAAAATGCGAAAACGATGCAAAATTTCTTTCAAATAGTTTTTTCAAAATTTTGCGAAAAAAATACCACGAAAACCGCAAGTTGTGCAGCTGCAACGATTAATTGCGAAAAAAAATTTCTCTCCCGTATTTGTTTTCACAAAATATTTGCATTTTGTTTTCCCAATTTTTTGGCATTTGTTATTTCGCGAAAATTTCGCATTTTTTCCCAAATGAGTTTCCAAAACATAAACATGGATATCTAATTCATACTTGATCAGACAAAGCTTTTCAGGGTACAGTTGTGAAACGGAAAGAAACTCGATTACAATCCCTTTAATTCCCATATTTATTGGGACACCCTGTACCTGAGCTGCAACAGACTCAATTGCTTTCTTAACAGTCTCCTCGTCGCCCAGGAACTGCATCGAGTTCACAGGTTTCATGTTCTCATCAAGCTCATACACGAACGGGATACCTAAATTATTAATTTAAAAGTTTTTATCGGTCTTAAGTTGATAAGTAACTCAATACGTCAGCCACTCCCTCTAAGTACTGATATGTAAGTCTTAAGGGGGGGGGGAGCCTGTGCAGGACAAAACACTTCATGGTGAGTATTTTTATGCTAACGTTGGTTAACAAATCTTTATTATAAACTGCTTAAAGTTTACAGGTTTCATATTTGCATCCAGCTCATACACGAACGGTATACCTACATCAGAGTTAGACTCAAGTTTAAACTTTTCTTAGTGCAATGGAACACTGTCACGATTAAGTGTGATAATTTTACTTAATAAGTTGTTTTTTAAGCTATTGGTCAAAACAATTTGCTGTTTAACAGCATTAAATACTCAAAATAGAATATTGTCTGAATTATGTGTGAGAATTCTGATTATTCGAAACTTGCCAGTGTTTTCATAAGGAGGGAAGTTGCCATAAAAATAGGGCTATGCAGCATCACAGTAAATATTAGCCGATTTTTAGTACCTGTTGGAAGATTAGGTCCCATGATTTCATCATTAGAAGATTATCAGGGTATTCATCATCAGAGAGATTATCAATGTTTTTTCAATACCTGTTGGAAGATTAAGACCCACGATTTCATCATCAGAAAGATTATCAAGATGTTTGCTCAATACCTGTTGGGAGATTAAGACCAATGATGTCATCCTCAGAGAGATTATCAATGTTTTTTTGGTACCTGTTGGAAGATTAAGACCAATGATGTCACCCTCAGAGAGATTATCAAGGTGTTTTTCAATATCTGTTGGAAGACTAAGACCCATGATTTCATCATCAGAGAGATTATCATGATGTTTTTCAATACCTGTTGGAAGATTAAGACCGATGATTTCATCCTGAGAGAGGTTTTCAAGGTGTTTTTCAATACCTGTTGGAAGATTAAGACCCATGATTTCATCATCAGAAAGATTATCAAGATGTTTAACAACTCCTCGCAGAGAATTTCCGTGAGCGGCAATCAAGATCTTTTTGCCAGCCCTAGACACAGCAAAAATTAGGGAGAAAGGAAATTTTTAAATGTTAGCTCCTAATAGGGCTGATAAACTTTTGGTTAACGTTCGATTAAATGGCAAAATAATTAATTTTAAAATTTTTAACGAACAAAAATAACTTTCATAAAACGGATTGGAAAAAGTCTAAACCTGCCCAACCCTATAGCCTCCTAAAATATTACACTCCACCCATCTCCATTAAAAAAGTTTTATTACTTGATCTGAGGAACTATTACATTGTTCCAGTAAGGCAGAGTTCTGTCAATTGTCAGCTTCAGGGATTCATATTTGGGGAAATTTTCAGCACTTGGCTCGTTCTTGTATCTCTCATCCTGAATTAAGCAAATTTTGAGTAGTGTTGTTAATCATTCTGGAAAGTTTTAGAAATAAAATCAATAAAACTTTCAAGATTTCAAAACTGTTATATGTTTAACTTTGCTTTTAATAAACTTCGCAATATCTTTATCCAAAAAAATAAAAATTTGAAAAACAATCGTTTCAACATGTTTATTTTTGCACTGTTTTCAGCTCTTTTTTGGTCGTTTTTTGCATATATCTTCTGTCAGGGTCAAAATCTGACATACTTAAAGAAAAGCAAATGTTTAGGGTAAAAATTAAACATTTGCTTCTCTAACGTTATACCAAATTTTGACCAGCTGATAGAAAATATAGGTAAACAAACAATCTTAAAACAAACTAACTTATTATGTGCCTGTCTAGAATACAGTGTAGCTAATAGTTCTTAAGTCAATAAGTGCGTTCTAAAGCAGGAACTGTTAACCAGGAAGACTTGCATGGCATTTATAGAAGGGGTTGCAGAACATACCGCCTTATAGGGGTCACACTTCTTTATGTTTAATTTGATCACTTTAGGCAATTATGTAAAAGTAATAATATCTTTTTTTTTGCTTGTTTAGTATGCCCAGCTTTTATGTGCTTTCTTCTTATCTAACTCTTTTGTATTGAGTCACGGTGGAATAAGCCAGTGGGGTCGGTCAAATAAGCCTAGGATTAGGCCGGGTACTGTAAAAAGTCTGAACGCACCATGGGAGTTGTTAAAATCATTTTAACATTCAATGGGCACATTGCCTCTAAAATAACACAAATTTTCAAGGTAAATTCATGCCTTCATTTTTGGAGCTATTTTCTTGATATTTTGCATGAAGGTCAGATTAGGGATTAACTTATAGGAATGTATTTTCAAAATGTACACAATAAAAAACAATGACGTTTTTCCCGCATTTCACTAGTTATTTTGAAAAAAATATATTTTTTCCTGATTTTAAGTACAAATTGGGCCTATATTATGTCGGATAATATCTTCCTTGATTATTTTGATGAACTAGTTATTTTAGTTTATTTTTTCTACCTTTTCCCCCCCATTTTAAATTTTTTTCATTGATTTTTTTGATTAAATAACTTTTGCGCATTGAAAATTAATAAAGAAAGACAAATAAATTATTTTGCTGTAAAAATTACGCTAAATTACAAAAAATGTCCCACCATTACAGACAAAAGCAATAGAAAGGGGGTCAAATCTTTATTTTTCAAGATAATATTCTAAGTTGTGCATGAAAACTGGAATATTGATTTAGACCTGGAATAAGTTATTGAAAACCATCAAAATCTGAAACTTGCATATTTGGCGGATTTTTGTATTTTTTATTTCTTGTTTGCAGCTTTGTTACATGTGGAATGTCTAACTTATCACTGAATTATGGTAATTTAATTTTTGCTCTTGAAAAGGGACTGAATGAATACTTTCCGAATGCTGAAACAAAAATCAAAAGCATTTACTCCACTTGATTTAAGTTAAAAAGAAAATCATTCTTTACCTATTTCCTCAAGAACAGTTTTTAGAGTGATTTGTGCACGCTGCAGAACAGATGTATGTGCAGCATCAAAGGTGTAGCCAGCATCCTTCAATGCCTTGCCTCCAGCCTTGGCCTCATTCATGCCTTAACAATAACTTTGCCAATACTTTTCTTGCATGATATCTTTTCTATAAATTAAACCACCAATTGATGTAAATACCAGTTTTTTTGGATTCACTTTTTTCCCTTAAGGATGAATCCAGAGATACGTCTCAAATTTGAGACGCAGCTCAGTCATGGTTGGTTCCACTTAAAATTGTATTCAGTGTTTCGAGATTTGAGCCGGCGTTTGTTTGGAACCAGTTTTTGGCAGTTCAGTGACATGGTTTAAATTATTTAAATTTGGCCTCTAGTTTTCCTGGTCCTTGTATTATACCTCTTACTAGCCATGCAGACCAAGTTTTCCACATTTTACACGTTTTATCTTTATGAACAACAGTTTTACTGGTTCTATATGTTTTACTTTTAGGGCTTTGTCCAGCGTCAAACCAGCCCCAGGCCCAGCTTTCCACATTATACATGTTTTAAATTCAAAACCAAGTCTTGTGTCACTCCAGTGTCACTCCTGGTTTCCACATTCCACATGTTTTACCTTTAGGACAAAGGGCCGTGTCAATCAAGCCACAGACCCGGGTTTCCTTGTTCCATGCAGTTAAAGATATTTAAGGCGTCCTGCATCAAACCTTCCACAAAAACGGCTTTCAATCCTGGTGTCTTTTGCTATATCTTTAGGACTGATTGTGCAACAAAACCAGGTTTCCTAATCGTTGTGTTATACCTTTTGGGCTGAGTCCCAAATCGAACCAGTCACTGAACCTGTTTTGCTTCACATTTTTTACCTTCAGGACTAAGTCCTGTTTTAGTCCATGACCACAGAATTGGTTTTTCTGGTTCCATGTGTCTTACCTTTAGGGCTCAGTCCCGCATCAAACCAGCCACAGAACCGGTTTTCCTGGTTCCACGTGGACTCGCCGTGGCGGATCATTACCACCTAAACATAACATTTCTTTGGTTTTTTGAACAATTGTTCAGATCTAAAACTGTCACTTCTTTAATTCATTACAAAGTATATTTATTAAATAAAAGATTCATCAAATATTCTAAGATTACAAATTGATAATTTCATAATTTTTAATTTAAATCGTAATAAAAAAGTTTTTTTTTGTGAAATTCAAGAAAAAATAGTTTAATGATTACAATATTGAATAAAATATTGTATGACCGGAAATGCTGACAAATCATTTTAGGATTACTTTTTCTTATTTAACTACATTCTTAGATAACTATATAACTTCAACTTTTCTTTATATCCATCAGAGCTAAAAACTTTAGAATGAGATATCATTAATCCCAATTATTTAATCTGAGTATCCAATGGACACACTTTTGATTTTTGAAATTTCGAAGTTTCGAATTTCGTAAAGTTGAATAGATAAATTTAAAATGCATGTGTTGAGAATATCTATAAGCATTGATTTTCAATATCTAAATTCTAATGGATGATAAAAATTATAACAAAATAAATCTACCTTTAAAAATAAATCAAAACATTTAATCAAGACACATTTTCTTTTTTAAATTGTCAAATTTTCAAGTAGATCATGGTTCAAAAAGTACAATAGTCGAAAATTCAAAGGCAATTTTTAAGTTAATCTCTGCATGATGTTTTTTGTTATAAAATTCAAAATATATAGAGTTAAACCCTAAATATAGAATACATTGGAAGAATTTATCAAATGTCGTCTTTTTTAAATGGGTTTTGCCGCTGGGAATGTTATAACTAAAAGCATAGTATCCCTGAATCTCAGTAATTGTACTGAATGTACTGAAGCTGTCGTATATTTTCTCAAACTGTCATTCTGCTCGAAGCTTGACAAAGGGATATATGTACTATAACAATATAAAAATTTCTTTGTTGAAAGTGATGTTTTTTTCCAGAATACGATTATTTTTTAAATAATCACATAGACATGTTGGGACATCTTTTAAGATATTTAATCAAAAAACTAAATATTTGCGACATTCCATTATCAGGAGATTCAGAAAATGACATTTGATAAATTCTTCTGATGTATTCCATATTTAGGGTTCAACTGTATAAAAATTCTTAAATTCTTATTATTCAATAAATTCTAACCTTGTAAGTTTTCCCCATACTGCGTGCGGAGTTAAACTAATAAATTCAAACTTAAAATTTATCATTAATTTTATTATTAAATTCAAAATGAAGGGGACTGTTCTCATTTTAAAACTTATGGTTCATCTTATTTATCCATTTAAATTTTCGCTAACACTCCCTTAACGGGACGGGACGGGATACTAATTTTTTAAGATTGGAATGTCCGATTCACACCCATTAAGTCTTAGAATCATCCAGGAACACAGAGACATACCTTTTGGCTAAAAATTTAGTGCTTTTGGAAACCATGAGACGTCATTTGAAACTTTGAAAAGAGATGAAGGAAGGGTTAAGACATTTTTTAAAAGAAATTGAAAAAATAAACTCAACTACTTATATCACACACTTAATTTGATAAAAATGTTGAACTTTTTTCAAGCAGAAGAACAGTCTAATAATGGGATGAAAAGTCACAAACATGATTAATAAAATCTTGAACTTTATGTCTGAGAAAGATAAAAGTTTGAATCCTGTCTCGAGAGAGGATAGAGACTGAATGTGAAATAGAGGTTATATGTAGTGAAATAGAGGTTACATGTCTAGCTTTCTTTACAGNGGGGAGTGTGTCCCTGATGTTAAATAATCTTAAAAGTTTGATTTCCATAATTAAGAAAATGGAAAGTTACATGCATGTTTTCCCAAAGGGTGATGACGTGGTGTAAAAAAATAGGGAATTCTAACATTTTATATGACGGGCCTAAAATATCTTAAATTTGAGATTTTTGATACAAAATTTCATTTTTCAGTTTTGACAGTAGTTTACAGTGTGTCCCACATCACATTAGATCGCTTATAACTTTTAATTGAGATTTTATCGTAAGAATTCATTTTTGAAAATGAATCGTTTAATGAAAATGTTATACATATTAAAATTTTCTTGCAGAACACACAAATGGTGTTTTTTAGTGTTATGTGGCGTATTTTGGCTTTAAACCTTGGAGATAATCCAATATATATTCAGATTTGGTAAAGAAACTATAGCAGACATAATAATATTATGGCTTTTGAAATTAGGTATTACAATGCTAATTCATAACAAGGACGATATCGAATTCGTCACTGAATTCCCATGTTTTTTGGGACACCCTGTATATTCAGATTTGGTAAAGAAAGGACGTGAAAATCTGCGGGGAAATGTTAGAAATGAAATAAACAAATATCCGCACAGTCGTCTCTGAAGTCTCATTATTTGTGGGTAACACTGTATATAGGTATGTGGGGGCCTGACAGCGCTGTTTTAAATAAACCGGAATAGCTTATTAATTGTTTAATCTAAAGTCGTCTTCGATCTTAGAAATAGTTTTCAACATTCAGTTAGCAACCCAGTTTTGGCAATATTTTAAATGAATAACAAACTAGTTCTAGTCTTGTGCTTTCACAAATCCGGAGATACGAATGATTTGTTCAGAATTAGATAATTAATTTCTTGTTTGTTCGAAATCGAAACAAAATTCTTTAAACCTTAGGCAGACCACATTTTGGAAATGGTAAAATACTACGGCTATTTCACTGTAAATGTGCACGCTCTCACGCAAAAATCAGGCACTTTTTTGTCAACTTTTGTGTACAAAAATGAATAAATAAAAGAAATTAAAAAAGTTAAACGTATAATTGAATAAATAAAATTCCCATATACCTCTCCGGACACTTTTACATATAAAGATTACAGCTCATGTTTTTATACATAGTAATTGACCAATTATAATGATCATTCTTTGCTCATTATATGCCTTTAATTCATTCTCAATAGACTGAGATAATTCAGTCACATCAAGCTGTGCAATAGGAAGATGAAATTTAAGCAATCTTGTAAATTTCTTTAAAAAAAGAAAATACTTTCACCAGTAGCTTGACGATTATTTGGCCGCTAGGTGTCTCTACTCTCGATTCTTCAGAGGTTCAAGTGGAAGAGACACCTATAGACTACCGTTTAAAGTACATAATATATAAAACAAATAAAAAATATCATGAAATTTCAACTTTATATGATGGCATCGAATTAAATTCGATATTAATAGGTTGCAATATCTGAATGGTTAGTTTTAAATTAAATTGAATCATTTATGATCCGAGTGAAATATTGCAACTCCGTGAATTTGTATGGACGCTACGCTCTACGGTATGAGTCGTGTTAAACAATTGTCTCCTAGCTTACAGACGCAACAGATAAAATTTAGATTAGTAGCGATCACCATCGAATTAGATTAGACGTTATCCTTTACCCCCTCTAGTTTTTTGCGAACACTCCCATTAATACAACTGCTTGGCAACTAGCTGACAAAAGGAATCAGACCGGTGACATGGCTCAAATTTGGTCGTGTGTCCGACGTAAGGTTTAAACTATGTCAGGCTGAAAAGCCTTCACCTATAAGGGATTGTGATGGCATACCTCTTGTAGGTCAAGGAGCTGTTGGACACTTCCCTAGCTGTATGATATGATAAGTCTAACTGTCTTTTTACATATTTCACGGTTTTTGGGTTTCACAATAAGTTTGGATATCACTATATTTTAATAAATAATCTCTTTAAAAAAGCAATTCCATGTTTTAAAAATTAGATTTTTATAGTTGTAAATGATTGATAAGGTCCTCAAATTTGAAAAGTGAAGTCAAAATCTTCGAAGATCACATAACTTTAACCCTATCCCTATTGGGTTATTTTTGCATAATTAACATAGCAGACGAAACTCTTACAGATTACAGCTTTCTCAGTAGGTACCACTATACTAAATCTAAGAATTATTTGAAAAGACGATATCGAATTCGTCACTGAATTCCCATGTTTTTGGGACACCCTGTATTACAAACTGTAATTTCTGTTGGATCAAATAATGTAAGTTTGAAATATCTAAGGTTTACACCACCAGGTTGCAAAGATAAAGGAATTTTGAAATTCCAGTTTTTGTCAAAAACTGTTCCTTTGTTTAAAACTATGATGTTGAAAAAGTGAAGAAGTTTGAGCGTTCTAATGTAACCCGTTTTAAGGGAAAAAGCCACGGGGGGGGGGGGGGGGTAGAAAACCCCCTGTGACTTTCTTAATTTTAATTGTATTTACTCTATATAATGACTTGAGCATATCGGCTTCAGAAACAAAAACAGAAAATTGTCAGAATTAAAAACTTTTTGACGAAGTCTTCACACTTTTGATGAGTCAAAGAGTTTTTCGTCTTTTAAATTAAGAAAAAATTTACATTAAAAAAGTTTACAAATCGAAAGATTTATAAAACAAACATTAATAATTTTAGTAAAACCAACCTTTTGTAATAAGTTGTTATATCTACTAGTTTAAAATTGGAAATATATTTCAAAAATTAAGTTAAATACAATGATTTTAGAAACAAGATATATTTACATTGATACAATTAGTGTCTAGTACTAGTACATGATAATATTTATGGGTAAGAATATGATAGTACCATGACAGGAGGTTTTAGGACAAAATAGTAGGGAGGTTGGTTTACACTACCCCCTGTACTCCAGGTACTACTGGTAGTAGGGAGGTTTATATAAAGATAGATAGATATATAGATAGATAGATGGATGACTGATAGAAATATAGATGAATAAATGAATTGTTAATTAGATTAATAAGTAAGATGTATAGATTAACATTGAACAGATTGTGGATTAATGGATACTAGATAGAAAGATGGATATATGAAGAGGACTGGCTAGATTGTTTAATGAAGAATATTTCAGAATCTTAAGCTGTTAAATAAGGATTAAAATTACCTAGTGACACAAGTCTCAGTAGTCTAGGGTCTGTTGTGTCAAAACCTAGGGGTTCATAATTATTATTATTATTATCTTACAAAACTTTTTGAATTCATTAATTCACAGCTTTTGGGAATTTCAAATTTCTTCAGTGCAAGTACAATTTTGAATTATAATTTTAGTCATCATCATTTGTAATGTAAGTGATCATGTTCAAGGTCAAAGTCAAGGTGGAAATTAAAGGTCAAGATTAAAAATCAAAATTATAGGTCAATATGAATGTCAAGGTCAAGTTCAAGGTTAAAGTTTAAGGTCAAGTTTGAAGACCAAAGTCAATTTTTAAGTTCAAGGTCAAGTTTAAAGTTCAAGGTTAAAGTTCAAGGTCAAGGTTAAAGTTCAAGGTCAAGTTTAAAGTTCAAGGTCAAGGTTAAAGTTCAAGGTTCGAAGTCAAGGTCAAAGTTCAAAGGCAAGGTTCACAGTCAAGGTCAAAGTTCAAGGTCAAAGTTCAAGGTCAAAGTTCAAGGTCAAAGTTGAATGTCAAGGTAAACTTGTTTAATGTCATTGGTTAAGGATAAATGTTTGAAGTTTAAGGTCAAGGTTATATAGTGTTCGAACCTGCTGAAGCCAGGTAGTGTGAGGTAACAGCGTCAGGTATAGTTGGAGTATAGTCTTCTAATTGTCCCATCAGATCTTGAATTAGAAATTAGATAAATCTTCTAATTGTCCCATTAGATCTTGAATTAGAAATTAGATACATTTTCTAATTGTCCCATTAGATCTTGAATTAGAAATTAGATACATTTTCTAATTGTCCCATTAGATCTAAATTAGAAATTAGATACATTTTCTAAGCGTCCCATTAGATCTTATATTAGAAATTAGATACATTTTCTAATTGTCCCATTAGATCTTGAATTAGAAATTAGATAAATCTTCTAATTGTCTCATCAGATCTTGAATTAGAACTAGTAATTGCATTCAAAATCAAATCAACCATCATTCCTGGGGAATCCACCTTGAGCTCCCTTCCAGAACTTTCTTTGACAAACCAAGATGTTCCAATGAACATCCCATTTTACCATTTATGTTATAAAATCCTAGCACTGAGATGAATTTAGTTTAGAAAGAAAGAAACCCAAGTAAAACCAAGCTTAACTCAAAATATGATATCATATCATATAAAATCACAAGTTTTTATTTTAAAAATATCAGAATCCATTGTGAAAATCATTGCTGTTTTGTGATTTGAGGATTAATTCGGTAGAACCAAGTGAGTTCAAAACCGGTTTTCAGCACGATATAAATAAAAATTAGATATAGTATCTTGGAAATGAATTGATCTAAACCTGAGAGGGGTGGCGAGGTTTGCTGGGGTGGCTGAAATCCAGGCTAAAAATACAAAAAATGTCTATCTAATAATCTAATAAGATCCATAAAACTGTGGAATAGGAAGACGATCCATTTCACAAACAAGTTGATTTCAAAGCATTCAAAGCGTTAAAAACTATTTGCTTCAAAACACCAAAACAGATAAGATTGTCTCAGAGGACTGTTAGTGTAACGGTGCCCTAAAAGCTTTGTCTGATCAAGTATAAATTAGAAATCTTTGTTTATTATTTTAAAAACTGATTGTTTTCAATTACGACTTGCGCATTTCTTCTGCAGGAAAACATGTGGGAATCGGAATGATCTTAATAAAACACTTTTAACCTAGAATGTCGACAATATCTTCCATACTATTTATCATTTAAAGGTTTCAAGGGTTCCGTTGCGAATTGGGCATTGCCATCTTTGCATGAAGAGTCACTGGAAGTTACGCTTACAAACTCTTAAAATAATCTCCTATCCTATCCTATCCTATCCTATCCTATCCTATCCTATCCTATCCTATCCTGATTATACCTGATTATGAGGACCTCCATTCCCAACCACTTCATGCTGACCGTTCATCTTAAACCCAGTCAATCATTTAATTAAGAAAATGATGCTAATAATGATAATGATAACAATAACCATTATTATAATAATAGTAATAGTAATAATGATAAATAAAAGTAGCAATATCAATAACAATAAAATATCATTAAAAATTAAAAATGCTTGTCTAAAAAATTAATTGATTGCTTAAAACTGGTTCCTGTTGCAGTCCTTGTCCCTGCCCTGCCATATTATTTAAACCTAATCTGAAACATAAGATTTATTAGTGTGCACTTTTTATTATTATTATTAACGTTAAATCTACAGTCAAAGTATCATGTCCTACAGGCTATGATTCGTTGAGCTCCAGGTTAATTTGCACTTTTTATATAACAAATACAACGCAGGTGGTCTTGCTCTCAAAAAACTTCATTTCAAATATGATGATAAATTATTTATGCTCTTCTATTGCTGATATGGAGAAGTCCCAGAGCTCTGAGCCCAAACGATCATTCTAAAGAAATAAAAGATGTTCAGAACATTAAAATTTATATCTTAACTTGCACATCTTATGTTGGTGATTATTATTACCTCTTCCAGATATCTTTGTATTGCAGGAACAGATTTTCTATTTCTAAACAAAGAATTCGTGAATCGATTAAATTCATCTATATACATATTTATACTTGTATGATTGTTTCAATACCGTAAACGTCAAAAATGCTGAACCGAGTCAGATCCGAGTCAAAATTCAGTTTTAGAATGAAATCCACCAGTAAAAAAAACAGAAAATACGCAAAATTTGTTTAATATTTTTTTTAAGATGTGCTAAAAGTATGGCTTGCAAAAAGAATGTTACTAAAAAGGGACAAAAAGCGCCATTTAAGTCTCGTCATTAAAAATTATTATTATTGAATTTTCTTTACTTGATAAAAACTGGACTTGCAAGTGTACTTTTAAGAATGCAGTACACGACACTGTCTGCTCCCTCCTCGGCGGACTGGCTGAACAGTGCTATGTTTACAAACAATGTTTAATCCAGTTGTTTTATCGTGGCGTACATTTGACTTATGGCAGAAACAATCTGAAGAACTGAGGAGGGTCACCCAGTCCGAAATATATTTTCAATGAAATGTGGAACTAACATCTACTTAATTAACTCTTTGAGATTTGGTCCATCATCAAATCAACATCACTTAAACATAATATTGCTTAAACATCGTTTTCATATTCTATTTTTATGAGTCCCACTGTAGTAAATATCAAAGTTATAAATGTTTTCAATTTTATGTCTCAATAACTGCAAACATGAGTCAAAATAAGGCTTCGAATAAAAATATGTAAGAATCAAAACCTCCCCCAGAACTTTTTATGAAGAAAACCCAAATTTTAGACTTCTAAATGCAAAAAAAAACTATAAAATAAACATTGTCCCTAATGGAATGATAATAAATGGAAGAATGACCCAAGGAGTTCCATGTTCTCTTCCTAATCCAGTTCTACACCAGCCTGGGCTAAGACACAATTCAATTTCTAAAAAATAAATTGTCCGGCGGGGGGGGGATGTTGTGAAATGCGGGTGTACCTTGAGATTTTTTCAGGGGAAGAGAAATTGATCAAAAATATATTTTATAAAGTTCTGTGTAATTTAATGGATTATTATAATAGAACATATTTAAATAATATTTAAACTCCTAGCTCTACAAGTTGTCTAGTGGTTAGAAATGAAACTACTAATTGCGTAGATTAACATTTAAATCAGGGTGATAATTATGATATAATCATTTACAATTAAAAGTTCCAAAAGATTTGGTAATTACAGTTGTCTTGAGGGGCAATCTCCTTGGGTTTAAGCAGATTTTTACACCAAGCTTACACTTTTTTCTTCTTTAAGAGGAGGTTTTGGAATTGAATTCTGCCTAACGGTGATAATTTTAATATTGTTGAGATATTTCTGAAGCTGATATCCCCATAAAGCCATCATTAGTTTACTATCACAATACTCCTATACAAAGTAATCTCTACTTGATGGGACGATGTGGTCAGAATTAAAAAAAATTATCTATATTAAAATTGGCGTGTTAAATTACAATGTTAAAAAAAAAATGTTTTTTTTTTGCGTATTTTACATGGGCCAAAGGAAGAATTTTTATGGCTTGTGATTTATCTGATTGGACCTCTAGTCGTTAGGCTACAACATATAGGGATTATGATGAAGGAATTATTTTTTTTTCACCTGAGTTACGCCTCTACTGCTTCTACTAGGTTCTCCATTTTTTAAAGTTTCAAAATTAATCCGACCCTTGGTAAGGTGGGACGAAGAAACTAATATTATTCTGGGGTCCTAAAAACATTTGTATTGAATATTTAATTGAAATAAACAAACAATCATTACTTTTAAGGTCAGATGTTAACTAAAATTTTCAGTTTTATTTACCTGAGAATCCTGCAAGGTTGGACTCAGCAGCTGAATAAGCTGGAAATGCGCGAGATAGTTTACTCCAAAGTGTACTTCCCAGCCGTCAGCTGTTTTCCCGCCATTTTTCTGCATTGTTCCCGCATTACATACGATACAATCCAATCGAGGAAACCGTTGTTTTACTTCAGAACAAAATTTCTTTACTTAAAAAACAGCTGTTAAGTTGAAAAAAAATGATGTCTTAAAAAGTGTTTACCTGCGGATAGTGAGTTTAAATCTAGTTTTAAAATGTGTATTTTTGTCGGAATTGGGAATTCACTGAGAAAACGTCTTTGCTCTTCCCCGTTTTCCAGCACACCAGAGTTTCTTGTAGTAAGAATAAGCTCAGCTCTTCCCCTTTACACAAGGATATTAATGTTATCAAACATTTAGTGTGATCAAATCAAATCAAATGACGTGACATGACATATTTTATGGACGTCCTGTTCAATTAGATCAATTTTTCAAAATCTAATTTTTAGTTACCTGGCTAATTTTTTTGCGGTTTCAAGTCCAATTCCCTTAAAAATGGTTATTAAAGTGATTTAATGACTTATTATTTTGTTATTATAATTACAATTAGAACAAGGAGCATCCTTAAAATTGTTTTAATACAGCTCTATATTAGAACAAATATAAATAATTCCACAATTCTTAAGAAATAATTGAACCTTGAAGAAAAAAAAATACTCTTGATTATTTATAAAAAACATAATTGCATTTATAACATTTGTTTTCCAACTGTATAGTGAGTAAAAAACCGGACCTTGGTGCCCCCTGTTATCAAAATTACTCTCCCGGGAGGTACAGGATAGTCCCCAAGTACCACCATTCTAAAATTTATCTGAAAAACATTTAATTTTTTTATAATATTCATAAATTAAGGCACTTGTTTGGAAAGTATTCTTTGGCATTTTAGTTTTGATTCATTTTTTTACAGATCATTCATTTAAGGATACAGGATTCAGGGATTCAGAATAACAAGGCTCAGGATTCAGGGATTCTGTGTTCAGTGTTTGTTTTGTTTAGGTATTCAGGTGTGGAAGTTTGGTGGTCAAGAGATTCATGGTTTTGTATTGAGAGCTTAAGGTTCAGAGTTTAGAGCTTATGGTTCATGGTTCAGGACTCCTGAGTTCAGAATAGAAGGAACGCATTGCTCTGAGTTCAGAGTAGAAGGAACACATTGATCTGCGTTCAGGGTAGAAGGAACGTATTTCTCTGAAATCAGGAAGAAGGAACATATTGCTTAGAGTTCAGGGTAGAAGGAACATATTACTCTGAGTTCAGGGTAGAAGAAACGTATTGCTAAGAGTTCAGGGTAGAAGGAACATATTACTCTGAGTTCAGGGTAGAAGAAACGTATTGCTAAGAGTTCAGGGTAGAAGGAACATATTACTCTGAGTTCAGGGTAGAAGGAACATATTGATCTGAGTTCATGGTAGAAGGAACATATTACTATGAGTTCAGAGTAGAAGGAACATATTGCTCTGAGTTCAGGGTAGAAGGAACATATTACTCTGAGTTCAGGGTAGAAGGATCATATTACTCTGAGTTCAGGGTAGAAGAAACGTATTGCTTAGAGTTCAGGGTAGAAGGAACATATTATTCTGGAGTTCAGGGTAGAAGGAACGTATTGCTCCAAGGTATTTGATCTGATGTAGATTCAACCAGAATTCTCACCCCTTCAACAGGTCTGAACAAACAAATATATAAAAATTTATTTTATTTTCTATTTTTTTTACATAAACAAAAATATGCTGTTCAAGAAAGAAAGACAGTTAGTCAATCTTTTAATTAAATACATGGATAAAATACTTTTTGTTCAGTAATACAAACACCTTCCGTGATGGATTAAGTAAAAGAGATCTATTGAATTAATTTGTTTTACCTTTCTTTTTTTCCTTTCTTGGGACTTTCGGAGTTCTTGTGTGTCTTCATGTGCAGTCGTAAATATGAGTCACGGACAAATGTTTTTCCACATAAATCACAAGTGTAACCTAGAACATTAAATGAAATCGCAAACTGGAAATAATATAATATTTTCTAAATGAAGATGCACATTATAGATCGTAGATAGTTTAACTATTCAAGTTGAATTTCATTAAGTCGTTTTCAAATGTTAATAATTGTAACAGATTGATAAATTGAAATAATGATCATAAACATGAACATTGAAGGCCCATTCAGATGTAGCACTTATGCCCAATAGTCAATACCTGGTTAGAGGGGCTTTAGGCGTAATTTCAAGTGATCTTCCTTTTGTAGGGTAGCGTGTTCGATTCACAACAGTACCCTTTAAACCTTGAACTAATTAAGGTTGTCAGATTTACCTAATAAATCTAAAGAAAATCTTTTAATTGTTGAACACTTTGTTTAACACCGGGTTTTAGAGGAATTCAAGCGGTGTTTGATAGATTTACACGCAGAGATCACTGTAGTCAATGAACAACCAAAAGTTTAAAGGGTACCCGTGTAAATCGGACAATGTCCTCTTTGCATGGAGGGTCACTTGAAATTGCACTTACAGTCCCTTATTTAATGATTGCAAAATAAATAACGCGCTAAAAATAAGAAGATATCTTATAAATGGTCTTTCAAAAGAATCACCTTTCAGACCAACATGCTGCTCCTCGTGATTTTTTAGTTCTCCTCTTTGTGGAAACCGTTTACCACAAATACCACATTCATATTTACCCTCACCTAAATAGATAAATGTTTACCAAAAATACCACATACATATTTACCCTATACTAAATATATAAATGTTTACCAAAGAAACCTCATTCCAATTTACCCTATACTAAATAGATAAATGTTTTCCACATATACCTACCACATACATATTTACCCTGTCCTAAATAGATAAATGTTTACCACAAATACAACATTCATATTTACACTGTACTAAATCAATAGATAAAATAATATTTACAACGTATACCACATTCAATACCATGTCCTAAACTCAAACAATAAATTAATTGTTACCACAAAAACCACATTAATATTAACCCTGTCCTAAATCAATAGATAAATGTTTACCACAAATTCTCAATCAATAAATCAATATTTACCTAAAAATACCACATTTAAATTTACTCTGTTCTAAACTTAATCAAAAAAAATAAATGTCCTATTGATAGATACTGCAGTAATTTTATAATTTTATTCGTTTCTTAAATTGCTTTATTATTAGATATTATTAAAATCTTTTTGATCACTGAATGGTGAATCATAAAAAAATAGAAGGAGTTATCATTAAGCTATTTTTGGACAAAGAAGCCAGCAGAACTTTAAAAAAAAACATTTATCGACTGGATCCGGATTAACTTTTGTGAAATGACAGATCCAAGGCCCGGATCCGGATTAACTTGTGTGAAATGACGGATCCAAGGCCCGGATCCTATTGATAATATTATCCAACTAATGGTAGTAAAGTATTAATGTCACGTGTCTCCGTCTGTATCACGTGATCAGTATACTGCACTACCATTGGAGGGAGTTCTGGTCACGTGATACGGACATATATTTTACATATATACGTTTTGGTATAATTTTGACACAGTTTTAAGTCAATTTCTCAAGACTCAAATCTTTCCCACATTTTCCCAAAAATAAAATATTTAAATTATATTAAAGTGGTCAACGTTTATATCAATACAATGAAGGCAAAATTTCTATATAAGTCTTTATCAAATTACAAGTTTACAGTGCACTTTTGCTCAGATCCGTTCAAAACCAAAAAATGCATTTAATATACATAATTTTAAGCTTGCATGCAAAAATCAGCCTCCTACAACATGTAAAATCTGTGGTAAGATGACCCAAAATGAAACTGCCGGCTACTAGCGCGCCAGTCAGAATGCTCTGATATTTATTTTGACCCCAGAAATGAATTTCTCGTGCACAATTACCTATAAATCGACATACAACATGTAAAATCTGTGCTAAGATGACCCATAATGTAACTGCCGGAGAAGCTGAAAAGCATGTCCAATGTCCATGCTGTTTAAAAGCTTCGTAGAAATAGAGAATTGAAATCGAAATTACTACATTGTATTGATATTTACGACGACTACTATACCTGAGATGAGTGTTCCTATGAGCCTGGTAGAATGTTTTGTTCCTAAATATATCAAGATTAAAGGGACTCTTCACGATATTTGAATTAAAGGGACTCTTCACATTATTTGAATTAAAGGGACTCTTTACAATAATTGAATTAAAGGGACTCTTCACGATATTTGAATTAAAGGGACTCTTCACGATATTTGAATTAAAGGGACTCTTCACATTATTTGAATTAAAGGGACTCTTTACAATATTTGAATTAAAGGGACTCTTTACGGTATTTGAATTAAAGGGACTCTTCACGATATTTGAATTAAAGAGACTCTTCACGATATTTGAATTAAAGGGAATCTTCACGATATTTGAATTAAAGGGAATCTTCACGATATTTGAATTAAAGGGACTCTT
>NW_019396554.1:40936-87908 GCF_000591075.1 Eurytemora carolleeae | reverse complement strand
ATGATGTTTTTTGTAGAAAGATAAAATAAATCCCTGAAATAAAAACATGTTTAGTTACTTGAGTAGGATGTTGCAGAACTCACACTGGTAGCACTGTTTGTGAACAACATAGAAGTGACAATGCCAGTCCTGGAGAAATTTTAAATATTAAAGAGACTGCCGGTGTTAATTCAAGTGATCCTCTTTAAATGAGCATGGACTTTTTATTCTGACAGTTTGGTTAATTGTTTCTGTTTCAGAAATCCACAAGCCTTTTTACATAGGGAATCCACAGTTAAAAAGTGTTCATTTTCACAGTTTAAAACATGGATAACTCATTCAAAAGCAATTATACAAAGCTTTCATTGATATTGGAGTAAATCGAAGAAAATGGAGAGTTACTTAAAATGTTATCTGAAGTTTCTTCAATTCTCCATAAAATGTCATTGTTACTTAAAAATCATTAATAAATCACCTCTATAGTTTTTATACAAAATTATTGTGCACAAAAATAATACTTTAAATGAAAGGTCATCTATAAAATATAATCATTATATTGATTCTGCTTTGAATTCTGGATTGGCTTCAACATACTTGAAGAGTAAAATTACACAAAAATAATTTCCTTGAAAATTCAATTTTACCTGGAGATTAGAAAACTGAATATTTTCACATCCAGACTCATTACAACAGTTGGGATCCTCCCTACCCTATATAATAATATATATATCCAGACTCATTACAACAGTTGGGATCCTCCCTACCCTATATAATAATATATATATATGTCTTCACATTCTATATTTCTAGGTTGCACATTTGGGACAACAGCCAGAGCGTCCGTTCTGGTGCTCCGAGTGCGGAAAGGATTTCCAGAGAAAAGAACACCTTCAACGCCATCAGAGAAACATTCACGGGGTAAGTTTAAATTTTTTCATCTCCGATAATAAACTTTAGATGGTGCCGCAAAAGCCTGCTTTGTTAACGTTACGACCATGAAATCCAAAGACTTACTTGTGAACTAAAAAATACCGTAATTCAAATTTTAACGTGTGTAAAGTAAAGTATGTGCTGTATTTCTATCTGATTTCAATTTTATTTGGAAGGGAGTTGTTTTTTCCCGCATTTTCAAGTTCATACACATTTTCCCGGAGGGGAATCTTTTCTACTTCTAAGCACCACCGGAAGAGTAGACCCAAGCGCGCCACCCGAGGAATGGGTCATTTAGTAAATTTATTAATTTAACGAATGGCCTATTGTCTAGGTGGCGCAATTGGGTGTACAGCCTCCGAAGCGGCCTCACTGGTGCCCTGACTGTGGAAAAGATTTCTTAAGAAAGGAACATCTTCAACGCCATCAGAAGAATATTCNCAAGAACCAAGTATAGTCTCGAGAACTAGAATAAGGACATGGAAAAGATGAAGAAAAAGAATAATAAGAACAAGAACAAATAAAAAGAACATGAACAAGAACATGAATAAGAACTTGAACAAGAACATGAACAAGAAAATGAAAAAGAACATAAATAAAAACAGAAATAAGAACAGAAAAAAGAACATGAACATAAACAAGAACAAGAATAAGGACAAGAACATGAGCAAGAAAAAAAAGACAAGAACACTTACAAAACAAGAACAAGAATTTAAACTTAAATCAAAATTAATTAAAATAAAAATGTGACGAGAAATCCGGAATTCCATTGGTTTAATTAAACAGTCCCTCAGATAAATGATCCATGGTCCTACCTCATGAAGATCTAGATGTCCGACTAGTTTACTCCTTGGCCTACCTCATGAAGATCTAGATGTACGACTAGTTTACTCCTGGTCCTACCTCATGAAGATCTAGATGTGCAACTAGTTTACTCCAGCTGGACTTGGTACCGTGTCCACACAGTAAACAACTAAACTGGTTCTTCGTCACAACCACACTCTGAAACAACCATATTTCTAAAGGGACAGTGTAGACTGTAAACGTTATTTCAAGTTACTATCTATTATATATAGAACTAGCTTGGGAACCCAGCCTTGCACAGGGGCTCATAGTTAGTCCCACTGATTACCCGCGTCTTGTCGTTAATTACGATTTTAACTATTTTTCCCAAACAATTCGATCCACTCAACTTAGAATCTCAACACCAAGCTAAGAACATTCCCGTGAGTCTCCCGAGTTCCCCAATCAATTTGTAAGGCAAATCGGTCCAGGGTTCCTGAGTTATGATCGGACAAACAAACAAACAAACAGACAAAAAGATATTACAACTTTATATACATATAGATAACATATCAAGTTCAAATAGGTACTCTTGAAACTGTTATGAGATTAAAAATAAAGAAAATGTCATTTTCTGTCTTAAACCGGCTGAAAGTGCCTAAAATAGTCCTTTTTTCCAAAAGAACCCCAATGAAAAATAATCAATTTTAAGAGAGGAAAAAAATACTATATCTGTCTAACCAAGAAAAATTAAATATCCGTCATAATCAGATTTTATATTTTCAATGATGTTTTTTTGTATTTAGTCACTTTAAATTTAAGCCGCGGTTTAAAGATGGTTGGTTCCACTTAAAGTTGTATTAAATGTTTCAAAATTTAAGCCGGCGCTTAATTTAAACCGGGTTTTGGCGGATTTAAACCGCGGCTTAAAATCTTTAAATTCCATCTCTGGTCCCCGATCATTACAGTTATGACAAGCAAGCCATTTGAGATTTTACATATTCGAAAATTCTGGCGTCAAATGCCTTTTCTAGGTCTAAATAAGACCATTTTATGTCATTTTCTCAGTAAGTGGTCGACATGAATCTATATCTGCTGCTAGTTCTAGACGAAATATAAGTACTTTTCGGCTGGAGGCAGGGACGGAGGTGTCACGTTATAAAGCGTACGGGCGTGAGATAATGTCCGGGTATTGTGTTTCTGTCTTAAACATCAAATTTAAAAATATCTAAATATATTAAATAGATTAGTTTTTTACATATTTTCTAGTATTGGTACATTTAAAAACTAATTTAACTATATGTTTACGTTCAGCAGATGTTTATCAATGCATCCATAATTTGATACTGTGGGGAAATTGTCCAAATGATTAAGAAATACACCTCTACCCGGCCATTAGTTCACGCCCGGACACTTTTCAGGTGGTTAAGTTTCACTTTATGGATAACCCTTTATTTTCCCATTTAGTTTTGTTTTTGATTGTTCTCACCTTTTCAGCAGTATGTTTGCTCTTCATGTGATACTTTAGATTATTCTTGACAATATGTTTTCCGCACTCGTCACATGAAACCTTCTCAACAGGTTCCTTCTCACCCAGGTGTGTTTTCTCGTGATTCCTGACAAGTAATATTTTTAAATATTTAAAGGGATCGTTTAATAATCTCACTAACCTCTACGATTTTGTACTTAAAGGATTTCGAGAGACCTTCCATGATCGATTCGCAATAGTACCCTTTAAACCTTTGTCTGATAAATAAATAATAAATAAAATGATCAACCATCATCCCATGAGAGTCAGGGTTAAGCTCTCATCAAACCGTACCACCATATTGGTTGGTACGGCGTCACTGGTCCATGTTTCGATGAAACAAGTGATCAATAGAGTTGAAGATAGCAAAGAAATTGCTACTTCTTATTTTTTATGTTTGAGCAGACAAAGCTTTAAAGGTACTGTTGTGAATCGGACATGCCACTTTTCATTTCATAATTGCTTTCTACCTAGATTCCATAAATTTTAGAGAAATCATTGCTTTCTACCTTAAAGTCCTAGATTCCATAAATTTTAGAGAAATCCTTGCTTTCTACCTTAAAGTCCTAGATTCCATAAATTTTAGAGAAATCCTTGCTTTCTACCTTAAAGTCCTAGATTCCATAGATTTTAGAGAAATCCTTGCTTTCTACCTTAAAGTCCTAGATTCCATAAATTTTCGAGAAATCCTTACTTTCTACCTTAAAGTTCTAGATTCCATAAATTTTCGCGAAATCCTTGCTTTCTACCTTAAAGTCCTAGATTCCATAAATTTTAGAGAAATCCTTGCTTTCTACCTTAAAGTCCTAGATTCCATAAATTTTTGAGAAATCCTTGCTTTCTACCTTAAAGTCCTAGATTCCATAAATTTCAGTCCACAGGACACACAGCTAAAACAAGACTTTGATTATAAACATCTTTTCTTTCAAAACAAGAATTTAAACAGATTTCAAAGGTTTGATGATTGACAGGAAAAAAAATTATTATTTTATTTTAGAAACTCATTGCGAATCAAACATGCCACAAAATTAAGAGTATTCACTTTAGAGTCCTTTTACAGGAAATGCTAGTAAAAAAAGATGTAGCAATACCATATTCTGTCCAGTGTACAGATTGGTAAATCCTGATGTCTATCAAATACAAAAATGTCACCTTCTGTTAACAAAATTATTAAAAATAAGAATTGTTGAAAGTTGTAAACGATAGAGACGAGTCATAACATAAGTTTCACAAAATAAAAGTACACTGTTTAAGAATGATGTTTGAAAAATAAATTAGATAAAAGAAATGGCCGTCTTGCTAACAAAATTATACAATTAAAAATGACACTAGGAAGATAGAAATGATTCCAGATAAAAAAAATTCCCAAGTTCCACAGTTAATAACTATACCTGTGTTTTCTGTCTCCAACATGATAGGTATAATGTTGTCTGACTGAATCCATTCCAAGCTCCGCTCCGCACACGACACAAACCACCCTGAACATGTACAGTACAGTACAGTACACTACATAAACCACCCTGAACATGTCAGTACACTACACAAACCATCCCTGAACATGTAGAGTACAGTATACATAACCTAAACATGTACAGTACAAAACACAAACTACCCTAAACAAGTACAGTACAGAACACAAACTACCCTGGACATGTACAGTACAGTACACAAATTACCCTAAACATGTACATTACAGTACACAAACTACCCTGAACAATGAACATGTACAGTACAGTACACAAACCACACTGAAAATGTACAGTACACTACACAAACCACCCTGAACATGTACAGTACAGTACACAAACCACCTTGAACATATACAGTACACTACTCAAACCACCCTGAACATGTACAGTACAGTACACAAACCACCTTAAACATATACAGTACACTACTCAAACCACCCTGAACATGTACAGTACAGTACAGTACACAAACCACCTTGAACATGTACAGTTCACTACACATAAGATGTGAACTGAAACCGACAAAATCCTGAAATCAGAAAATAGTTGTATATATCAATATATTTTAAGTAGTAATAGCTCATGAACACCTAGACCGATTTGCCTCAAATATTGATTGGGTAACTCAGGAGAACCACAGGAACGTTCTAAGCTTGGATTAGATATTCTAATTTGAATTTCTAATTTGAAAAAATTGCTAAAATCGTAGTTTAAGACCAAGTGCGGGTAAACGGCGGGAATAACTATGAACACCCTGGGCAACGCTGGGGTTTCAAGCTAGTTTTTATGTAAAGAAATCTCTGTTTGTCTGTTTTGATGTCCAGTCATAGCTCATGAACCTCTTGACCGATTTGCCTCAAACTTTGATGGGGTGAACTCTGGAGAACCAAGGGAATGTTTTGAGCTGGGTTTAAAATTCTAAGTTCAAATCAAATCAAATCATTTATTAGGCCACAAGTTTTTACAATGTACATACATACAAATGTTAATAAGATAAGATAAGATAAGATGATAAGATAAGATAAGATAAGATAAGATAAGATAAAGTTTATTGCTAAAATACATGTATCTGTGTACAGAACGAGTTTACAAATACATTCCAACAGGTTGTGAAGGAATACAGAGGAAATCTATTTAAAAATAAGTTTTTACATCTGGGAATAAAAAATTGATCTCGATATCTTAAGGGGTATTTGTGCATCTCAATATCTAATACTGGGGAACACTGGATGCTTAAAGAAAGAAAGAGGGGAGTAACTAAAAGCTATGGAGTGCATGAATGAAAGTTTTTAATGAAGAAAAGGTCCGGGAAAGGGAGTATTTTTAATTCTTAAAATAGAGGTTCAGAATGAGCATTTTATCTAGCTTTAGCAATTGTTCTAATACATCTTTTTTGTTTAAGAGAATTAATACTGTTTTGACTAGTACAGCTCACAACTAGTAAGCAATGTAAAAAGTGAGGATGGACAAGAGCAAAATAAATACTTTTCAAGGCTGGGTTGAGTGGGTTGACTCCCAAGCTAGTATAAATAAATATATTCTTCAAAATAGGTTTGGAACACAGAAATATAATTTTAAACGCTGAGTTTTAACATTTTTAAAAAATATATGGAAAAGAGAATGTAAAACAAGTTTGCACTTGTAGTACAATTTGCAATCATTTCTTAAAAATCGCCGAATTTACTATTAAAAATAAATTACCTGTTTAAAGGATATAAGAGAAGATGTGCAAGATATATATGTAGGATTTGAACTAAACCTGGTTGAAGAATATAAGACAAGATGTGCAAGATATATATGTAGGATTTGAACTATACCTGGTTGAAGGATATAAGGCAAGATGTGCAAGATATATATATAGGATTTGAACTATACCTGGTTGAAGGATATAAGGCAAGATGTGCAAGATATATATGTAGGATTTGAACTATACCTGGTTTAAGGATATAAGAGAAGATGTGCAAGATATATATGTAGGATTTGAACTAAACCTGGTTGAAGGATATAAGTGTTTCGCTACTTAGCGATTTCCCTAAAGACCTAATATATGTACCGTGTGGTATTTCTCAGGATTGGATCGTAAGACTCCCTTCTCTCAACGCTCTTCATAATAAAAAGGAAGATAGTAAGGTTCCGAACGTTTATTTCTCTGAGCCTTCAATCTAAACAAGTTTAATAAACCTATCCCTGAACATGTACAGTACAGTACAGTACAGTACAGTACACAAAGAACCTGGAACATGTACATTTCACTGCACAAACCAGCCCTGAACATGTACAGTACACAACACAAACTACCCTAAAAAAGTACAGTACAGTACACAAACTACCCTGGACATGTACAGTACAGAAATTACCCTAAACATGTACAGTACAGTACACAAACTACCCTGAACATTTACAGTGGACTACACAAACTACATTGAACATGTGCAGTACAGTACACAATCTACCCTAAACATGTACAGTACACAACACAAACCACCCTGAACATGTTCAGTACAGTACCGTAAACAAACCACTCTGAACATGTACAGTTCACTACACAAACCATCCCTAAACATGTACAGTACAGTACACAAACTACCCTGAACATGTACAGTACACTACATAAACTACACTGAACATGTACAGTACAGCACACAATCTACCTTGAACATGTACAGTACATACACAAACCACCCTGAACATGTAAAGTACAGTACAGTAAACAAACCACCTTGAACATGTACAGTTCACTACACAAACCATCCCTGAACATGTACAGTTCAGTACATAAACTACCCTGACCATGTACAGTACACTACACAAACTACACTGAACATGTACAGCAGTACAGTACACAATCTACCCTGAACATGTACAGTACATACACAAACCACCCTGAACATGTACAGTACACTCAACAAACTACTCTAAACATGTCCAGTACATAAACATGAAAAAGGAGAAGATATAAAATAAAAACAAAGAAGAAAAAGGAAACGAAAAAATAAAACATATGAAGAAGGACAAGTAAAGAACATTACCAGTTTAAGAAAACTAACCTGAGATTCTCTCCTTTATGAAAGTTTGTAAGATGTGAACTGAAACCGACAAAATCCTGAAATCAGAAAATAGTTGTATATATCAATATAGTTTAAGTAGTAATAGCTCATGAACCACTAGACCGATTTGCCTCAAATATTGATTGGGTAACTCAGGAGAACCACTGAAATGTTCTTAGCTTGGATTAGATATTCTAATTTGAGTGGGTCTATTTTTATAGGAAAAAATTGCTAAAATCGTAGTTTACGACTAAGCGCGGGTTAACGGCGGGAATAACTGTGAGTACCCTGGGCAATGCTGGATTCTCAAGCTAGTTTATATGTAAAGAAATCTCTGTTTGTCTGTTTTGATTTCCAGTCATAGCTTATAAACCTCAAGACCGATTTGCCACAAACTTTGATGGGGGAACTCTGGAGAACCAAGAGAATGGTTTGAGCTGGGTTTAAAATACTAAGTTGAGTGGGTTGACTTTTTTTCTTTGATAAGCAAAGCTGGGTTCCCAAGCTAGTATAAATAAATATATTCTTATACAACAGCAATTCAAATAATAAATATATATATTATGCTAAATAATCAATATTTTTTCATGACAAGTGTTATAAAAGTGAAGGGTCCTTGTACAGTTTTAATCAATCATATTTAAGCACTTTTCATGCATACACGGCCCCGTTTATGCATACATAACATTCTTATACTCAAGTATTAAGTAATTATTTAAAATTCAGTGATGGTGATGGACCAAACCTCTGTAGAGTAAAAAAGTAGATGTTAGTTCCACATTTATTGAAAATATATTTCGGTCTGGGTTGACCNCTGTTCAAATGTTTAATTTCTCCGTTATTTTAAAAGATACAAAGAAGGTAGCCCACATTTTGGAAAGCTCATTAGAAATCTTTTTTTGATGCACTTAATGTCAAGTATCAATTATCAGAAATCAAAGACGATATTCAAGTCGTCTCTCAATTCCCATGTTTATTGGGATGTATGTCACGTGTTGAGCTCCTGCTCACTCCGATCTGGTTATCAAGAGTGCTTCCATTTAATAGGGGAATGCCAGATTTACAACGGCACCCTTTAAACTCTGTCTATTGAATAATGTGCAAGACATCGTCATGTTTCTAGCTTGAAAAGTGTTAAATTCTGATAATTTCCTCCAGTGTTTATTAACGCTTAAATGTTCAAGTCACTGTACAGAAAATCCGAATGGAAAATAATCGATTTTTTAAAACAACATGATTAATATTCCATGCATCCTTGGTTAGGGAAAGTAATAAATAGTTAATAATTAAAATGAAATTACGTATTTTCAAATTTCTAATCTATCCCAAATAATTCTTTATTACTAAATCCTATAAATTCAAATTAAGATACTACTATGAGTAAAATAACTTTCTGGTTTTGAAATAAGNATCACAGGGTTATCCGTAATAAATGAGGTTTAAGAGACGACTGTACGGAATTTATACCGTATGTTTCCTTATATTCATGATTGTGATTGTAAACTTGTTTCTTTCTTTGTCAACCCATAAAGCAATGAAAGACTCAATTCAATACAGAATACTTAATTTATCCATGGGATGGTCATATTTTAAGAATTTAATGTCGTCTTTACAGTCTCATCCTTTGTGAGTAGCCCTTTACCTTTCTACGCTTATTTCACATAATGCAAGATGGTGGTTTGCCAAGTCCTTTTCCTCAGAATTGAACGCGGCTCCGCACTTTGGACACGTGATAATATCTTCCCGGTTTACAGCCTCTTCTAAGTAAAAAAAATGATTAAGAAAGTAATTCTTATTAAAAATTAATTCTTTAATTAATTATTTTCATTTTTTTAAAGATGAAAATTTGCGTTTTATTTTTATTTTGTTGTTTGGTGTTTGCCCTGTTGGATTTAACTCCCGCTCGGCGCTACTATGCAAAATGTACATTATAGATCGGCGATATTTATTAAAAGACGGTTACATAGAGAACTAAGAAGAAGTACATAGAACCAATTAAAAAAAGAATGAAAGGATTTTCATCAATAATAATATAATTTTTTTAGAACCTAATATCATGTGTTAAGCATTTGTCATTTTTAAATAACACCACCTGACAAATATACAATATATATAAAATATCCAAAAAAAATATACACAATATTCAAAATATATCTTTTTTCAAACATATTTCACGGAATAATTCTTACCTAGAATTCGATCAGAGGATTCAGATTTATCTTTCCCTGATCTCTTCCTCTTCTTTCCAGAACAAGGCTTCCGTCCTCTTGCCTTCTTGGGTTTAGAGTGCTTCTTTCTTAGGTGCTCTTGCAGACCTTAAAGAGCCCTCCATTAAAAAAAGTTGCATGTTTGATTCACCGCAGTACCCTTGAACCCTTTATCTGATCAATAATATGGAGCATTGTTTCTGAAGCGGCAATGCGCAAGTCAATTTTGAAAAAACCACAGAAAAAAATAATCAGTTGAAAAAAAGAAAAAAAACATGAAAACCTTATTAGTACAAGATCAGACAAAGCTTTGAAAGGGAGTGACCGGCAATGAATGGTGGTTGAACTGAAAACGTAGTATTGTGGAAATTAAAATTTAAAATGTTTCTACGACGTATTATTACTGAGTTTGTGCACAAAATCGACGTTCAAAATCATCAATTTGGGTAGGTACATATTGAGAACCCATTTTTTTTTTCATTATTAAATAACGACGACAAAAAATGTAACAAAAATTAGCAGTTGTTTAGTAACATGTAGAGAAAATAAAAATTAACTCTTATCATCGAAAATAAGTAATATTATTCAGTTATTAGATTCTGTAATCTCTCATTCTTCACACTAATATTCTGTAGATTTTCCGGAATTTTTATTGAAAAAACGACATTTGAAGAATTTGTAAAAATCTGCGAACAAATTAGTAAAGAATGAACGAAATAATTTATTCTAACATTGATTTATTGACAAAGACATTGAGTCTTAGCTACAAAAACAAATATTCTGATACCTATTACTTTGCAACCTGATGATAAAACCCTTTGATATTTTAAACTTGGATTATTTGATCTAACATAATTCATAGTTTGAAATATCTAAAATCTACGACTTTGGGTTGCAAAGATATGAGAACTAGAAAATCAAAATTTGTGGCAAAGACTCATTTCCTTTCTTTTGAGAAATATGTTCCTAGATATCAAATTAGTTTACTGTAAAATTTTTGTTACGATTTTCGTCGTCCTTATTCAATAATTTTAAAAATTCGATTCTCAAAATGTACCCAACCAAATTGATGATTTTGAACGTCGACTTTGCGCTCAAACTCAGTAATTATACATCGTGGAAACGTTTTATATGTCTCAAATGATTCCTAAAATGTTTTCCCACAATACTACATGTTTAGTTCAACTACCACACATTGCCGGTCACTCCCTTTCAGGGTAACTTGTGAATTAGAAATAACACACTATTCAGTTTAGTATACACATGGAGTCATTTGGAAGTACAGTCCTTTAAAGGATTGAGTTCATGAATTTTGAAAGTTGGGTTCGCTGCTTTTCAAAAAGATCTGCAGCTGATTTTCCCTCACTTGATCGAAAATGTTGAATTGAAAATGTTGCCATAATTTTATCCAAAATTGTACTGTTAACGTTTATTAATCAAATAATTATGGATGACAACTTAAAAAACTTCCGATTCTGAAAACTTTATAAAACATTTCACAGTTACCTTTAGAGGTAAATTTTACTCCACATTCTTCGCAAGGAACCTAAAATTATAAAAGTCGGAGAAGTCTCCTAAATTTTTTACGTTCTCTAAGTTTATCTTATTCTAGGCCCCCAGTGCCCCTGGGTGTAGGGGGGTTAGAGGTGTTGTACGCTGACTCTGCCCGGTACAGAGCAGGTTTACTGTCAGCTGTTGCGTACTGCGTCCCTAGTGGGGCCGGTTCGCGGTTTCTATTGGTGGGGTTTGGGGGTCCCTCCCTTTTTTCTGTCAGTTCGGGGTTGGGTGTGGGCGTTCTTGGTCTCTTAAATTTTTAACGTTCTCTAAGTTTATTAGTGCAGCTGTTTACGAAATAACTAAGATTTAAAGGAACTGTTAGCGTATTTTCAAGTGAACCTCTCACATGAATTGAATCCTTTATCTGATTAATAATGAGGAAGTTCTTGTAGCTTTTCTAGCTTGAAAACTGTTTAAATCTGATATTTCCTTCATGTTTTCCTGCAGGAGAAATGCACAAGTCACTTATGTAGAAAGACCACAGTTAAAAATATTCAGTTTTTCAACATTAAAAATATTGGTATCTAACTTATACCTGATCAGACAAAGCTTTTAAGAATACCGTTTCGCTGTGATAGGGCATTGCCATCTTTGCATGGAAATTACGCTTTCCGTCACGTTTAGTAATTATATTTATGAAAGAAATTATAGAAATTTGGGGTCTTTTCCTTTATTTTGATTACCAATGTCCTGAGATTAAGATTAAAAGAAGAATATTGAACTAGGTGCGAGTGGTTCAACTACTTTTTCTGTAAGAGTTTCTTTAATCTCAATGGCTACGATAAAACTTGGCATATTTTCTGAACTCTGATTGGTTCCTGAGAAATTTTCCCGAACTCTGATTAGTTCCTGAGGAATTTTCCTGAACTCTGATTGGTTCCTGAAGAATTTTCCTGAACTCTGCTTTGTTCATGGGGAATTTTCCTGAACTCTGATTAGTTCCTGAGGAATTTTCCTGAACTCTGATTAGTTCCTGAGGAATTTTTCTGAACTCTGATTGGTTCCTGAGGAATTTTCCTGAACTCTGATTAGTTCCTGAGGAATTTTCCTGAATTCTGATTGGTTCAAAATGTTCAGAAACAAATAAAGCTTAACCAGTAATTGGCTCAGGTAAAAAAACAAAACAAAAAAAAACTTGATTAAAGGTGTGTGTGTGGGGGGGGATTGAAATAAGTTTAATTTTCACCTTGTTCTGAGCTGAAGAGGAGTGGTCAGATTGTGTGTGTTCGACTAGATTCTTATGAGATCTAATTCATAACTTGTCATTTATAAAATTTGGAATCAAGGGAATATTCATGAGACATGAATATGAAAATGAGGCACAAAATGAATATTATTCTGATTTTTTTATGATTAGCGAAATTTTTTCTTCAGACTTTTTAAAAAGTCTAGATATCGGGGAGATATATTGGGCAGTGCATATTTAGATTCGTTGCTGTAACTTTTTCAATAATTCTGTTTAAAGATACATTTAAATAAAAATAGTACCTATTCACTTATCATGGAACAAGAGTGCAGAATTCAGAAAAATATTTATAAGGGTTAGAGCGTTATTAGATTTTAAATGAGCTTTTACGGCACTTTGACTAAGGGCAATGTAATTTCAAGTGTCCGTCAATGCAAAGATGGCAGTGCCCGATTTACAACGGTTTCATTAAAAGCTATGTCTGATCTGATTAGATATCGCTTTTTTTGTTTCTTAAAACTATTTATTTTTATTTGCGGATATTTTCGAGTCAGAACAACTACGGTAGCTTCCACATTTTTCATCAGATTAAGGTTTCAAGGGTACCGTTGTGAATCGGGCATTGCCATCTTTGCATGGAGGGTCACTTATAATTATGCTTACAGTCTCTTTATGTCAGAGTGCTACATAACAATGAATCCTGAGACTGAATTTAAAGAATTTGAGCGGCGACTTAAATTTAAGCGGCGGCTCAAATATTTGGTTGGTTTTACTTAAAATTGTATTTAATGTTTAAGATTTAAGCCGGTGCCTAATTGAAACCGCTTTTTGGCGGATTTGAGACGCGGCTCAAATTCATTAATTTCGGACACTGGAGATAAATGACAAAGTATCCCTGAACCACTGTAGACAGTATCCACACTGGAAAGTATCTTCTACACCATGGATCACACTCAGATGGTTTCTAAACAGAAGATGCGCGATATAGATTAAAGACTAAATTAATCTGCAGATTAAGAAAAGATCTCTATCAAGCATTGATCTAGAAATACACAATACAAAAGTTCCCAGCTCAGGTTGACCTACCTCAGCGATGCTGGTTTGGCTAGAAGCATGCTGCAAATACGACAAGAAAACTGCTTAGCGGTATGCACTCGGGCATGCTTTAATACACTCTCAGAATGCACAAACCTGCCAATATATTCAACCATTTAATGATATTTTTTAGTCAATTCATTAATAATTTTTAAGAACCTTTTGAGTACTTTCTTCCTCACCTTATCATGAATTTCATAATAAACGTGCTAAAAAGTAATCATCGTGCTACGAAGTTAAATTAGCTGTATATTATAGCACGTGTGCTAAAAAGTTTGGATTGGTTCCCGGATTTTCTCTAAAAAATTCAGAATATTTCCAAGATATTTTTTTCTATTAGAATGAAATTAAAATTGAAACCAATTTTATTCCAAATCCATAAATCTATTGATAATCTAGTCCATAAATCTATTAATAATCTAGTCCATAAATCTATTAATAATCTAGTCCATAAATCTATTGATAACCTAGTCCATAAATCCATAAATCTATTAATAATCTAGTCTATAAATCCATAAATCTGTTGATAACCTAGTCCATAAATCCAAAAATCTATTAATAATCTAGCCTATAAATCCATATATCTATTGATAGTCTAGTCCATAAATCCATAAATCTGTTGATAACCTAGTCCATAAATCCAAAAATCTATTTATAATCTAGTCCATAAATCCAAAAATCTATTGATAATCTAGTCCATAAATCCATAAATCTATTGATAATCTAGTCCATAAATCCATAAATCTATTGATAATCTAGTCCATAAATCCATAAATCTATTGACAATCTAGTCTATAACTCCATAAATCTAATGCTAATATAGTCCATAAATCCATAAATCTATTGATAGTCTAGTCCATAAATCCATAAATCTATTGATAATCTAGTCCAAAAACCCATAATATTAATGATCCAGCGATCAGCTGTGACTCAACGCTACTATTGAAGGGCATCCCTTGAGGTCCGTTTTTAAACGTCCAAAGGTTATTCGATTTTCAACCAACTCTTCAAAAATCTGTGATATTTGACCTATTTTAAAATTAGTTTCCTTTTATTACTTTATCCAAGGGTTTACACTAACCAAGGATATTAACCAGATTTTTGAAAATATTTTTCAAAAGATTTGATAAATCTTTATGAAAAATCATCTCGGTTAATATATCCTTGGTTAGAAACAATATTTAGCTTAATGTAATAAAAGTAAACTGAAAGGGAGTGTTCGCGAAAAATGAAAGGGGGTATAGACTTACGGCGAAAAATAATCGCTTTTGATCGCAACTAATCTTACTTCTATATGTTGCGTCTATAAGGAGAAAATTTTTAAAAACGACTCATGCTGAAGAACGTAGCGTCCATACAAATTCAGAAAGTTGCAATATTCAACTCGGATCGTAAAATAATCAATTTAATTTCAAACAAATCATTTAAATAGTTTATATTTCATTATAGTTTTGATTTAGTTTTTTAAAATGATATTTCGCTGGCGCTGTATTTTCGAACATTCCTGGAAAATATGAAAATGTCGTCTTCATTATCAAAAATCCTCGCAACAGGAATAAATGTTTTCAAAAGTAACTTTCAGATCATAAAAAAATACTATGAAATATCAACTCAAAATGATGCACCCTACCCTACCTCTGACTGCATCCCTCGAAACTGCAACTAAATTCCCTCTTTCCTATGTGAGATTTGAGATGTCGATGAATATCCTGGAAAAAATTTCAAATCTTATTTTCTTGTCACTTCAAAGTAATTTTGATCGACTTAAATGCAAAGATGGCAATGTCCAATAAAAACGGTACCCTTGATATGATTGAAAATGTGAAAGATACCGTAGGTTTACTGAAAACTGTTTAATTCTGATGCTTCCTTCATTGCTTCTTATTAGGGTTCCCCAGTTTGCAACAAAATATAGAAATATTGTCTCACAAAAAACTCTCAGGCTAATATTGTTCTCTATGGTGTCAGTTTTCACAGGATATTTTATTTACCTCTAGGTAGTGCTCGTAAAAAAGTCTACATAGCTCAAACAAAATTTTTTTTGAATTTGTCATGTCATATCAGTCAATTGTTGAAATTTTTAAAACAACAATTGACTGCGTTAGGTTAAAAAAACCTCCAAAAAACTCAGTCAATTTTGAAATTTTTGAAAAATTTCAACGGATTTGATCTTTTTAGACAATTGATAGAAAATGACGTACAACATGATAAATTCTAGAAATATTTTTTTTGAGCTATGAAGACTTTTTTTGCGATCTGCAAGGGCCTTGCACGACCACTTCCCAATGGTCTAAAAAAATTCTTGTGATAGCTGAAGAGAACTATATTAGCCTGAGAGTTAATTGTGGAAAGTCGGACTGAAAAATGGGGCACGCTACTTCTTATAAGCAAGAAAAGTCATTTTCGCAGAGAATCAGGAAATTAAAATAAACTTTTTATTGAAACAAAAACATGTATATATACTTTATACTTGATCTGACATAGCTTTTAAGGCCGTACACAATTGTAAATATCGCCTTTAACGAGGGATTTTCAATTCATGAACGAAACTTTTCCAGAAATTTTCAGTTCGCGGTAATTTTTGTCCCATCCCAATCCAAGTTAATTTAACAAACCTTTATTTCAAGCTGACAGAGAAAACAAGAAACAACGTTTTTATGCCTGCTCTTGATATGATTCATCAAATCAGATAGATCGCCAGACACTTCTTCACAGATGTCACAGGAAAAACTTTCTCTAATAATTGACGAACATATTTCCCAAAAATATTGCACAATACACTTTTTTCATTAAGTCCGGATCCAAGTGGCGAACCATCAATCAAAACCTGTTTGCCCTTAAAACACAATCATAAGTGTCACAAAAACGAAACATCATTACAAACTTGGTGAATCAGGTTTCTACCAAAATATTTTTCAAAAAAGAAGCACAACATGTGATTTGTCGTCAATTCATTCCTGTGTGTGAATTGTCTGTGATAGTTTAGCTGTATGTTGCTGGAGAAATAGGAATCACATTCATCACAAGGAACTACATTTCTAAACATTTAACATTGAATCAATTTTTTAAACCTTTTTATCTGAAGTCAAATTGTCCTTGTAACAATACGTAGTTTCTGTGTTGAGTAATTGTAATGTTGCTTCTTATTATAATTTCTAAGGAATTGAAGTCAGCTGATTAGCTAGGAGTCAGCTGATTACTGATTAGTAAAAAGTAAAAATTCTAACACCAGAAAGCATTTCTAACCTTGGGAGAGAGTTAAGATCTTCAGTAATTAAATCATCAGGTTCATCTCCGTCAATTGGTGCAATTTCATCATCATCAGAGAAAAAGTTATCATCGTCATTTGCTGGAGAGAAGTTTTCAGTTTGATTTTGAAGTTCTCTTGCCTCCTCATCATAAATTGAATTATTCTCATCTTTAGGTTTCAAACCCTCTTCAGAGTTCTCAGGATTAGGATCATTAAACTCAGCTTCATGTGGATCAGGTTCATCTTCATGTGGATCAGGTTCATCTTCATGTAGATCATGTTCAGCTTTAACAAAATTGTTCTCCTCCTGAGTATCAACGGAAGGCAGAATCTCAAGTTCAAATACACTAAAACAAAGTTAGTTACAGTTAATATGTATTGTTTTAACAGTAAGTGACTAATTCCCAGATGTAATATTTCCATGTGAATTTTCTTACCTATTTTAAAGAGAATTTTCATGAAAAAATATTACGATAGAGCCAAAGAAAAAAGAATATATATTAGAGGGGAATTTACTAGAAAAACGTGTAAAACGGCCATTTTGTTGTACTGTTTCCATACTGCAGGTGTACTTCACATATTTAGGCTTTATAACCTTTTGGGCCCTGGAATATCATTTTATAGAAAATCTAAAATTAATGTTAAAAGAAAACCAAATTATGAAATAGGCTGGTTTCATAATTGACCAATGATCATTTCACATAAACTCTATGCCTTTCACTTTACAAACGATGATTTTCCGTTATAACTATAAATCAAATGATGTTTTTTATTCACCTAATTCATTATAAAGTTTATTTAACAGCTTTAAAAAATTCGAAATCGAAATGAATAGTCTAGGGAACATACTTTATTAATGTACTCTACTGCATATAATTTGTGAACATTTACATGATTTGTACACTTTGAACTCCCTTTCAGGCTGAAAGGGACTGAAAAAATTCATACCGAGAGATTCTCTAAATTCCCCTCTAATATATATTCTATTCTCTATGGATAGAGCTGTGGCTAGGATATTTTTGAAAATTACCCTTCCGGAATGGATCATTCAGAAAATGCCTTTTGAAAAATTGAAGCTAGAGAAATTGTAGCTAGAGAAATTGCCATTAGGAATTTGCAACTTTGAAACTTTACTAGAGATTTCCTTGCCTTTGGGAAATTGTACCTGGGCAAATTTTGCCTTTGGAAATGTTATTAGCATTTGATTTTCTACCTTTGATTTGCGGAGAAGCAGGTAGATGACAGAAAATGATTAAACGCTAAAGCTATTTTTCCATTATAACTCGTCCCACACACCAGGCAGTACTAAAACATAAAATAATCATACCAAAAATAACAATAACCACATCCACAATATAATATAATGGGATTTCCAAAATGTTTGACAAATGTTTGACATATTGAGAGTGCCAATTGATACAAACCACATTTCAGAATGATCAGAGATCGGAACTTTTAAGGCACTTTTAAATTTGAGGATCAATGCTTAATCCCGTTAGGGTCTAACCACCATGGGATATCGAAAAGCAATTTGATTTATCTGGAGATCTGCATAAGATGAAGATCAGAGGCTTGATTCTGAGATTCAAAACATTAAAGTTCTGACTCCAGAGCTGAGCACTTTAGAATGGGATATCCTTAAATGTGAAATTGTGAAACGTGAATCTCGGGATCAACCATCTTATGTAGAGAGAGTAATCTTTGACATCCATTGATAGCTTTCCCTGCAGTGATAACTTTAATCAAAGGATCAAGCATTGATCACCATCTAATTCAGAAGGATTAATTTTATTCCTATTCGATATCCATTGATAGCTTTCCCTGCAGTGATAACTTTAATCAAAGGATCAAGCATTGATAATCAATAAAATTGCCCATATTGGATAAAGAGATCAGACGTTTATGATGAACAAATTTTCCTGAAGTCGATTTTGATAATTTATACAATATGCATTATGCATCACAATAAGTTTTAATCGCAACAGATCAAAAAAACAAAATAGTAGAGAGTTGAGAAAAAAGTTTTTGGAAAAGGAATGTCAAGATATTTTGATGAATTGATTGAATACCTTAAACGCCTTGAGACTTATCTTCAAACTGAAATATATATATATTATAAAATCGAATTTTAAATTTTATTTTCTCACATTCATTTTAAATAGTAACTAAGTGCCAACAAGTCCTAAATATGCCCTGGGAAAACTCCCAAGCAGTTTTTAAGCGATCTACATTGTGTACACTGTACATTTATACAATTGAAAACTGGTATAAAAAAAGTTCTCGGAGAGAGAGAAATACTTCCCCCCTCCCCCTAGTTACCTTATCACCAAGTTGTCGATATCTGCTGAGCACATTTCGTCTGAAAAAGGTCAATGTGTACATGTATACTATAAACCAAAGTGTACACTTAAAAACAAAATGTAGCAGCTAACAAATGCAATATCTGAAACCACTTGAAAAAACTTATTTTTTTTTGATACAACAGACTTAAAAAACAGCTGGTTTTCAAAACAGCAGACTTTAAAAACAGCTTGTTTTTTAAATAGCAGACTTCAAAAACAGCTGGTTTTTTGAACAGCTGATTTTCAAAACAGCTGTTTTATAATTCTGTTGATTTACAAGTTCTTTAATATGATTTATCAAACAGCTTTTTTAAAACAACTCAAGTATCAAATAAATTTAACATCTGATTTTTTTAATGGATTAAACACACGGTAATTATTTTTTAGCTGATCAATCGCACAGTTGACATCTAGGATAATGGATTAACTTAACATAGGATTAATTGACCAGAGCTGGGAACTTTTGAATGGTTGATATCGGGATTAATTTTTTCCCTTAATCTCCAGATTAAATAAAGCTTGTTCTTAGCTTGTTTTTAATCTCCCGATTAATTAACCGATCGGGATTAAGGATACCTCATTCTAAAGTTTTCAGCTCAGAACTTTAATGTTGTGAATCACAGGATCAAGCCTCTGATCTTCATCTTATGCAGACCTCCAGATAAATCACATTTCTTTTCGATATCCCATGGTGGTTATACCCTAACAGGATTAAGCATTGATCCTCAAATTTAAAAGGGCCTTCATTAGATATCGAGATTAAGCGCTCAAAATTAACGGTAATTTACACACAAGTGTCGAACACAGCTTATATTATTGACAGTTAATTATTATGTTTTTGTTAAATGTTTTAAATTAATAATTGTTTGGACTGATTTCACTCATTTCACTAAATAAAAATAAATTCATTATCACATTCAAATTCTCTATAAATATAAAACAGTAAGTTAAAAAAACTTTTTTTTTTGTTTTTTTTCTCTATTCTTACAAGGCTAGACTTTTTCAAGCATGTGCCTTCTAATTTCATTTTTAATATTTACAAAATATTAAGTAAAGTTACAACGTTTAGGTAGAGGAATGTATTATTGTATTGACATATTGTACAATGAAAAGCTTATAACTTCATTTTTCCAATGTTATAGTCGGTCATTTTGTTAGATTTAAATGTAGCAATTAAAATATTAATTATTCAAATCAAACACAGGTAAAACGGTGCACGTGCAATTTTGATCAAACTGTGTTTAAAACTATTTAAAAGCTTTAAGGTATTTTTTTAGCAACGAATTAAAAAATTTTATCTATATATTAAAACAAGACATTCATATATATGTTGCGTATAGCCGGCCAAACGGCTGGACCGATTGGGCTGAATTTTTTTTGGACACTCAAGGGTGGCTCGGGCGTGTTATAGGCTAAAGAAAACTAGAATTTTTTTCATAATTGTTTTTTGCACGGGCAACGCCGGGTCCCTCAGCTAGTTTTTAATAGTGCATTAATTCGTGACATGAACTTTTAAAAATTCAACAAAAATTAAACGTTTTACTTATATCAACAGTTATAACTGAAAAAACAAAAATATCACATTTTCAGTTTATGTATTACAACTGTAAATCAAGAGCAAGGAGGGGTGTCAAGAATTTTAATTTGTTCTATAAATTTTAATATATATAACCCCAACCGTTCGAACAAAACTCGCACACTCCTTATTACATCAATTTATCCAGATTTTGTTGTTGTTAAAACTGTATCTAAAATATGCCCCACCTCTAAAAACATAACTTTTCACAAGAAATAAAAACGTAAAAAAAGCATACTTGTAACACAGAATCATGAATTTTTCTATTTTTCTGCACAACATATTCCAACGGCAATGTGATTTAATTCAATTTTCACTAATCGGAATAAACGATGTACATTGTACAGCTTTCAGAAGATTTTTCCAAAAAAATTAGAATATTAGGTTTGAATGAAAAATAGTACAGTGCTTGAACATGTGAACTTTCTTGATAGATTTCTTGTTTTTCTTGTTTGTTGTTTTTTTGCGCATTTTTAAATCATTATTTCTGCTTCATCTTTTTATTGATGTTCCTGTGTTTTTTCGCAAAATTAAACGACTTCTGCGTATTTCTAAATTAATGATTCCTGCGCAGGTTTCTGCGCAGGTTGTTCTGGTTGAGGTGCACCATGTGGGCTGGGGGACGGGGTGGCGGGGATAGAACCGGACTCAACAGAAATACTGGTTGGACTAAATAAAAATATTAATATATTATTATCAATAACAAAATCATTATCATCAGCAATATCATTATCATTATCAAAATCATTATCATTATCAAAATTATTATCATTATCAAAATCATTATCATTGTCAAAATCATTATCATTATCAAAATCATTATCATTATGAAAATCATTATCATTATCAAAATCATTATCATTATCATTATCATTTTCATTTTCATTATCATTATCAAAATCATTATCAATATCAAAATTATTATCATAATTACTATCATTATTATAATCAACATTAAAATCTGAAAATGTCACCTAAAAAAAGGATTTATTCATTACAGACAAGGAATGTTAGAGCAAGTGGAAATAAAATTATGTGCACTGTAGTTTCTGCAGTAAATGACTTTCTTTTAACAAGCTATTTTTGTTTTTACCCCCATGCAGTATTGCACCTTTTCAAAAATAACATTAAAAAGTCAGAGGAAAAGTTTCTAGATTAAAAATGATAAAATAAATCTAAAAAATAATAAACCTGCTACTTTTCTCAGGTTCCTCCATGGATGGCCACTGTGAACCAGAGGCGTCATTCTAAGATAAAAAATATATTTGAATTAATAAGAAAAAATATATATGAATTAATGAGAAAAAAATGAATGAATTAATGAGAAAAAAATGAATGAATTAATGAGAAAAAATATATATGAATTAATGAGAAAAAAATGTATTAATTAATGAGAAAAAATATAAATGAATTAATGAGAAAAAATATAAATGAATTAATAAGAAAAAAATGAATGAATTAATGAGAAAAAATATATATGAATTAATGAGAAAAAATATATATGAATTAATGAGAAAAAATGTATTAATCAATGAGAAAAAATATATATAAATTAATGAGAAAAAAATGTATTAATTAATGAGAAAAAATATAAATGAATTAATAAGAAAAAAATGTATTAATTAATGAGAAAAAATATATATGAATTAATGAGAAAAAAATGTATTAATTAATGAGAAAAAATATAAATGAATTAATAAGAAAAAAATGAATGAATTAATGAGAAAAAAATGTATTAATTAATGAGAAAAAATATATATGAATTAAAAAGAAAAAAATGAATGAATTAATGAGAAAAAATATAACTAGTAACTACCCTTCTGTGACGTCTAAGAAAAAATAATTCTTTTCGCTAATCTAAAATTCTGACCACTGTTGTTATTCATTATTTCTTGCCTTAGATAATCTCTCAGAAAGTGCTCTCAGAGCAATTTGTCTCCTGCGCTCCGAGTCCTGGGATTCAGCTCCGGGAATGGAAATGGTTATTCCTGATCAAATAAAATATTAAATCATTTATTTGCTTCAGATTTTGAATTTTGTCATCTTCTAGAAGAATATATGTCTCAATCAACATAATTATTTCGTTGCTTATCATGTGATAGTTTTGAGATTAGTTATATTATTTCTCCAAATCTGAAAAAAAAATGTGTTCAGAGTCCGAATTTAATGAAGTTGAGCAGCGTCTCAAATCCGCCAAAAACCGGTTTCAATTGAGCCCCGGCTATAATCTTGAAACATTGAATACAATTTTAGTGAAACCAACCATATTTGAGTCGCGTCTCAAATTTAAGCCGCGGCTTAAATTCTTTAAATTCGGCCTCAGATATCTTTGATATATCAAATAATGAATTTCATGTTTTAGGAGGTAATTGTGTATTCTTTAAAAATAAAATACAATGGGATTTGAATTAAGAAATCAAATTGATAAAGAAAAATCTAAATTTTCAGAATAATCAAAATTCATATTTCAGATTTTTTTTAAATTCTTTGATGCAATTCTGAATGCAGGACCAGGTGTATATTATTTAAATAATTTAAAGTTTTAGGGAAAAAAATATTAAAAATTACATCAACTGGCAAGCGTTTTTTATACTTTTTAACCCAAAAAATCATTAATTTTCCCAAGGAAGAGAAGAGGCAACTTCTCAACAAATTCCTTATATACTGTGGAAAAAATATTTTAGAAGAGAGGGGGGGGTGATTTTTCGAGAAAATATATACCTCAGCCAGCATTGAGCATAAGTATACTCTGTACCTGTAGGGGCTCCTACATCGTATCTCCTGACCGGCTTCCTGCAGATCCTGCACTTGACCGCCAGCGAGAAGATGAGATTGGAGAGGATGGAGAGCGGAGGCTGAACAACGTTAGGGAACAGGGTGGCGAATGCAAAACTGTCCGCCATATCCCCGCGGGTTCCGTTGTTGTGAACCTAAATCATATTTGTGTGTAAAGGTTGTTTCACGAAACGTGTCACTGTCAGTTGAGAGATGACTTAAAGAGCGTCTTTAATCATAAATCTTTAGTCGTCAACCTACTTTCATTCACATGTATATTCACATGTATAATTCTTGGAACAATAATCACACAATTTCCCCAATCCTGACATTTACACATTGTTGTCTGTTCAAAATTATCGGAAGTAATTAGAATTTGGTTCGCATTTCAATTCGTTAAATTTTTTTTTTTTTTCTAAATCTCTGGAGTGCCTTGGTTGGTATCTAATATTATTCAGCTATTCCAAATCATTTTCAATCAACGGCCACAGGTGGTCCATTAATGACAGAAAAGCTAAGAAAACTAATATTTCATGGGTACTGTTAATGGTACCTAAGGGTCAGGTAACAGTCCCTTTAAAAACTGTTAGAATACCTGGTAAAACCTGAGATAGGTCCAGGATATAACCAGCCCTGTTCCAAACATAGTGCAGTAGGACCCTTCAACCATACCTAGATACAGACCACAAAATATTCAAATCAAATAGAGTTAGAAATCCATGTTTTTGTTTATGTGAACTGTTAGTTTTTATTTTGCGGGTTCACTAAAAAAGTGAAATTCGTAGAAAAAAATACATTTTCCGAATCAGAAAAACGACGTTATCTTCCACATTTTTTTTCAGATCGGGCATTGCTATTTTCACATTGAAGGTCATTTAAAATTACGCTTACATTCCCTTTAACTACTACTCGGAAAATATATAAATTGGTATACAAAACTGGCACTGTTGTGGTTCGATATTAAATGAATTCAAAATATCTTAAAAACGTAGATGAGTCTCATTGTTAAATTTGATACTATGGAGCTTTCATCAAACATAATTGATAATACATATAACCCAGAATTGTCTTTGAAATTAAACCACTCCAATTCACTCCTAGTGTAAAAACGTACCGAGTTACCCACAAAGGATGAGACTGTAAAGACGACTGAAACTCTTCAAATATGACGATCCCAAGTTGAAATAAGTCGTCTGCCTTAAAGGTAGTCTTTAAGCGGTTTATTTAACAATTAAGCAAAGAATAAAAGAATTTTATAGTTTCAGGAAACCATGAAGAATAAGGAAACAGACAGTATAAAATCCGTACAGTCGTCTCTGAAGACTCAATGTTTGTGGGTAACCGTGGATAAAAAAATTGTCCTTGTTGGAGGTCTTCACTTTCGCACTTTCGATATATATATCCTCTTCAGTCCTCTTTTAGAAGTGAAGCAAGCGTAATATAGCATGGTCGTTTTAGAGTAAAGAGATATGATTCTTAAAAATAAAAAAATTCCATGGGGGATTTTCCAGCATATTAATTTTTTTTCTGCCTCCTATAGCCTACCTATTGCCCACATGATGAAGGTGAGCCCAAAGACAAGCAAGGGAATGTTTCTGTTCGTGATTTTCCCTGGCACAGTAATCAAATTAGATGATATTAATTGGATATATTATCGTTCTTCGTTAAAAGACTCATAACACATGAATGTGTTAAATTGAACAGTGCTAAATAGTTGATATTTCATAATATTTTGTATTTTTCATGATCTGAGAGTTACTTTTGAAAACATTTTTTCCTGTTTCGAGGATTTTTGATAATGAAGACGACATTTTCATATTTTCCAGGAATGTTCGAAAATCCAGCACCAGCGAAAATCAAAAAAAAAAAATCTGAATGATTTGTTTGGAATTAAATTGATTTGTTTACGATCCGAGTTGAATGTTGCATCTTTCTGAGTTTGTATGGACACTACGTTCTTCGGTATTAGTCGTTTTTAACAATTTTCTCCTTATGGACGCAACAGATAGAAGTAAGATTAGTAGCGATCAAAAGCGATTTTTTATCGCATCAAGCCTATACTCCCTTTCATTGTTCGCGAACACTCCCTTTAAATGTGATTAGTTGGTTGAATGTTATAAATCTATCAGTTTATATTTTGATAAACTAGAAAGTATTGTTTTTATTGGTATGAAAGACTAATAATAGATTTTAAGGAAAATAAACATAATTTAATGATTTGAATTTAAATAAATCAGGATTAATTTGTGGATTGTGATTAATTGATTGACTATGTCCCTAGTGGTGTCCTGAAGAGAATCAAGTCTGGCATGATTTGCTTTACTGCCATACTCACACCTACAGTTTATAAAGGGGTAAATACAGGGGTCAGCTAGTTTTTAGGAACCATGCAAGTCAATGTCATTGATTAAAAATTAAAAATTAAAACATTAAATCCAAACTTTCAGACTCCTTTGTCCCCTGGTTACTGAGTTAAAGCCTTCGAAAGTTCCGGACCTCCCATGCTTTAATTGGCAAGAAGTTTTTTGGAAATCAAGCTAAATTTATAACCAGTTTTTAAGAAGTTACAAAAAGATATTTTTTTTTTTTACTAATTGCATAATTAATATGCTCAGAAATTATTGTTGGAAAAATTAGAAATATGACCAGTTTCGGTTTTTTTAACGCTAAAAAACTATGTTTTACTTCAAAATTCAACAAACCTGCTAGGTACCCAGAGAGCCCATGGATATGCACATCGAACAGTAATTGTGTATTGAAAGTGAACATGTAGAGGATATAATAGAATATAGCACACAATACAGCTACCCCACTTTAGATACATTCTCAATATACAATATAGTAGAATATAGCACACAATACAGCTACCCCACTTTAGATTTTATATTCTCAATATACAATATAGTAGAATATAGAACACAATACTGCTACCCCACTTTAGATATATTCTCAATATACAATATAGGAGAATATAGCACACAATACAGCTACCCCACTTTAGATATATTCTCAATATACAATATAAAAGAATATAGAACACAATACAGCTACCCCACTTTAGATTTTATATTCTCAATATACAATATATAGAATATAGAACACAATACAGGTACCCAACTTTAGATTTTATATTCTCAATATACAATATAGTAGAATATAGAACAAAATACAGGTACCCAACTTTAGATTTTATATTCTAAATATACAATATAGTAGAATATAGAACACAATACAGCTACCCCACTTTAGATATATTCTCAATATACAATATAGTAGAATATAGAACACAAAACAGCTACCCCACTTTAGATATATTCTCAATATACAATCTAACACACAATACCGCTATCAACCTTAGATATAATTTTCAACAAGCCCCTGTTATGATTTATACAAGACGAATCATGTTGGTTTTATTTCTCAAAAGGCAATAATATTTGATTAACATTTCTACCAGAATTAGTTTAACAATTTTTGTGAGAATATTCTTCCTGTTGATGATGAAGAAGAAAGTCACCATCTCCAAAGCTCCCCATAAAGGTTCTACAAATAAAATAAATAAAATTCACTTTTACTTTCAAAAGGGACTGAAAGAGTAATTTCAAGTGATCCTCCATGCAAAGATGGCAGTGCCCGATTCACAACAGTACCCTTGAAAGCATTGTCTAGTTAAGTATGGATTAGAATTCCATGTTTATGTTTTTGAAAATTATTTATTTCATTTGTGGTTTCTCTGCATAAGTGCCTTGCTCATTTCTTACTTAAAACAAAGACTGGAAAAATTATCAGAATTAACTACTTTTTGAGTCACATTTTTATATCAGACTCAGGTTTCAAAGATGTTGTTGTAAATTGGGCATTGCCATCTTTACACTAAGTTCCTTGAGATTCAATAGAGGTGTAATTTTCATTAAATTTTATTTCCCTTTCAGAAAAAAATTTCCCCCAACATTTTGAGTTTTTGAATAATTGTCCTAAAAATAATGTCAACTTTCAAGTGGGGGAGAGGACAACTTTTTCTGAAAAATATAAACTTCTGATTACATGTAATAAATATCGGGTAACATGATATTCTGTATATTTGCGCAAATTCGTGAATTGTCTACCAGAGTGGCAATATTTGTGCAAATTCCTGAATTACCTACCTGAGCGGGAATATTTGCACAAATTCCTTAATTACCTACCCGAGTGGCAATATTTGCGCAAATTCCTGAATTACCTACCTGAGCAGGAATATTTTCGCAAATTCCTTAATTACCTACCCGAGTGGCAATATTTGCGCAAAATTTCTGAATTACCTACCTGAGCGGGAATATTTGCGCAAATTCGTGAGTTGCCTACCTATAAGTTTGCCAACAAGAAGCATAGTAAATATATCAACCAGAACCTCCCAGAAGTGTATCTCCAGGAAGCAGTGTGTTAATGCTGTCCAGATCCAGAAATGAGGGGGATTAAAATAACCTATACAACAAAAAATTGATCAGAGGCCGAATTTATAGAATTTGAGCCGGGGGTTTAAAATTTGAGACGCGAATCAATTATAGTTGGTTCCAATAAAACTTATATTCAATGTTTTAAAAATTAAGGAGGCGTTCAATTGAAACAGGTTTTGGTGGATTTGAGACGCGGCTCAAATTCATTAAATTCAGACTCTGAAAACCCTAGAAAATCAAGTTTATAATGTTTATACTGCATTATGTAGCTGAAGGAAAACCCAGACCGTTGTCGGGAATATACTGCTCCCCCTGCCACCCCCAGATGTTTTGATATGTAACATACATCAGCTTAAAAGCAAATATGTCAACTACAAATAAAACCATCATGCATCTTTATGTACTGCAGAGCAAATACATAAATACTGTGTAAACTGTACAGCAAAGTAAATGCCCAAACTGAGTGTACAGCAGGGGTATGTTTCAACTCAGTGTAAAAAAGGTTTACAATGCAAGCAAAGACATTGAACTGAAAAGCAAATGCATTAACTACAATATAATTTTTTATACATTTATATCAACTTGCCTGGAGTAACTGACAAGGTGATCACAGCGGTTTCAGAGAAGGATAAAAAGTAACTAAAAAAACATTAACTAAAAGTTTAATTCTATTTTCTTTTTTTGATTATTCCGGAACAAACAACCAAAAATAGACGTCTTTTACATTTAGATCCCACACAAAGAAAGTTTTGTATTATTTCTTTCTTAAATTAAAAAAAATTTAAGAAAATATGACTCAGGTCTAAGCTGTCACCGGGCCTTATTTACGACTTGAGCTTTCGGACTCAAGCTGCATCTTATTTTCCACAGAGTTGAGTTCAAAAACCCGGTTTCATATTCTATTTGGCGGATTTTCATGGTAGGAATTGGCGTATTCTGGGTTTTTATGAGAACAAGACTGAACATCGAGCCTTATTCAGATTCTCTACTAAAACCAAACAAGGTCGGCCTTTTTTTCATTGGGCCTAACTCCTAAGTCAAGCCTAAGTTTAAAGAAATACGACCCGAGCCAAAGCTTTTAATTAGCGGGCTCTGAATACCAAATACCAATATGAAAAACATAACTCACTAGTTCAAAAAACTAATATTTCCATACTCTACTTATGATTAAATCAAATCAATATTTATTAATTTATTTCACAATTGACCACCAAGAATCAATCATATCAAACACCATCCAGTTATTAGAATCGATTGCATTGCTAATTTAATTCATTTAAAATTTTTCTTATTTTTCCAAAAAAAGGAAAAAGCTCTACTCACCAGAAGAAGACAACAAGACAGATAATCTTGACAAAAATACTTGTGTTTCCAAGCATAGCAGATACCTGGAAATATTTTTGTTAAAGGGACTGCTAACAAATTTTAAAAGTAATTTTTTGGTCAAAATGTAATCTTTTTAACTATTTTTTTCTTATTCTTTTCCACCGAAACATGATTTATTTGGATCAAAAATCTAAAAGACAATACAACTGTACCTGTCCGCAGAGATAAGGAACATTCTTTGATAAAATCCGCCCACTCATTCTGATCAAATTCTTAACTCCAATCTTATAAAATTAAATATTTAACATTCTTTCTGAAAAATTTATTTGATGGAAATGATTAACATTGACTAATTAAAATATATGAAATTAGTAATTACTCAATAGAAACCGAAATGTCCTCCCCTGACATATCAGAGATGAATCACATTCACTAACAAGTACCAGATATTTCCTCCCCTGACATATCGGAGATGAATCACATTCACTAACAAGAACCAGATATTTACACCACTGAGATATCGGAAAAAATTTTCTAGCTAGAACATGACATTTTAACAAATGAGATTTAAAAACGACAATCTAGCTAGAACTCGACAATTCCACCTCTTAGATTTCAGAAATGACCATCTTGCTAGAACATGACATTTCAACCCCTGACATTTAAAAACGACAATCTAGCTAGAACTGGACAATTCCACCCCTGAAGTTTCAGAAATGACCATCTTGCTAGAACCTGACATTTCAACCCCTGAGATTTAAAAACGACAATCTCGCTAGAACTCGACAATTCCACCCCTGAAATTTCAGAAATGACCATCTAGCTAGAACCTGACATTTCCAGCCATGGGATATCAGAAATGATTCTTTAACTGGTCCCCGACATTTCCACCCCTGATATTTCCACTGGTTCTGGAAGATGAACGCTGTACAGCTCCCCACCCGGCTCCTGTACATAAAGATTAAAATGTATATTGTACACACAAATTTAACTAAAATGTAATAAAATAAAAAAAAAGAGATCTAGCCCCCCTCCCCCGACCGTATCATAGAATTAGGTAAAATTTGAATTAATTTTTATTTAATGGAAATTGAATGTATTTTAAAGAAAAATATTTTCGTAATTTTTAAAATGCGTTGCTTGTAAAGTTTTTGGAAAAGAAATGGTACTGTAAGTAAAATTATATCAGGGTTAAAGGGAGAGGCTGGGTAGACATGGTAGTTATGCTAAGAGTGCAGTATTGTTGAAAAATGTTTAGATTTCATTAAAAACCTTTAAGAGAATTTTACGGTGTTTAATTTTACAGATAAACGATGCTAGCTAGCGATCTGCCGGTGTTAGATTTTCTGACTCGCACAGCTTCCGGGAAACCAAAGCTTGTGGGTTCCAGAGGCAAAACCTGCCAGGCATGCGTACCGTGCCACAACCTGCCGGGGGGGGGGGGGCCACTTTTAGCTTTAGTAAGGGTAATTGTGCAGTTTACTTTTGTGTGTAGTAGGGGTAATGAATAGTTTACTTTTAAGCGCAGTAAGGGTAATTTTATGATTGACCTTTAAGCACTGTCAGGACAAATTTACCGTTTATCTTTGAGTTTAGGACGAGCAAGTGTACAGTTTATCTTTGAGCAAAGGATGGGCAAGCGTAATTTCACCTTTGGGCACAGAATGGGTAATTGTACAGTTTAGCTTTGAGCGAAGTAAGGGCAAGTGTACGGTTAACCTTTGGAGTACAGTAGGGGTAACTGAATGGTTTACCTTTGATTATGAACTAAAAGGGCAAGTGTATGGTTAACCTTTGAATACAGTAATGGCAAATGTACGGTTAACCTTAAAGTAGAATAAGGGCAAGTGTACGATCAACCTTTGGAGTACAGTTGTGGTAATTGTAGGGTTCACCTTTGAGCGCAGTAAGGGCAAGTATACGGCTTTTCTCCTGTATGACAACCTTCATGATCTTTTCTCTCGGAAGTATGCGAAAACTTTCTAAAATAAATTAATTTGGATGTAGTATCAAAATGAAAAAGAGAACAAAGTTTAAAAATATATATGACCCACCTTATGCAAGGAGGGAACCGGCAAGCATAAACTTTAGAGCTTCCATCATGAATTCTTGTATGAACTCTAAACCAAACATCAAAATTTTAATATTTTAAATGAGGAAGAAAAAAATAATCAAACTACGCTCTTTTTTTCCATTTAGTACACAAGGAAAAAACGAGAAAAACTACTTTAAAAGTAAAATTGTTTATGTTAATTAAAATGACTAACAAAATATTTACAAACAAAACAAAAACTTTACCAAAACAAATGTTACTTTTTCTAGTTATTGTTTCAATCTATATGTATACTTTGCTTGTCTGGGTGTCTCTTTGTTTGTTTGTTTGTATCCAATAAACGTCAAAACGGCCGAACCGATCGGGCCCAAATTTTGTGAGAGACATTACCTTATCCCAGGAAAGGTTTATGAATGATCAAAATTTCAAAAATTACCCTCCAACAGAATTCGATTTTTATTTAATTTTGAAAATCCACGAAATTTTTTATAAAATCCGCGAACTTTATTTGTTATCGTTTTACACTGTTGACAAAGAAAAAATGTTCGAAATTGAAAAAGAATATGGGCGCGAAGCGCCCTGAGAGACTATCAATGGTAAATACTACAAATCTAAATTTTGATAGTTTCCTTAAATTATGTTTTATTGAGAACTCTTTACCACAGATATTACATTTAAACGGTTTCTCCTGTTTCAAAAATATATAATAAATCAATCATATTTTTTAAGGGGACTGTCGTCTTAGTTTAAAGCGGTTATACCCAATTCACAGCGGTACCCTTGACAATCTAATCAATAATGTGGAAGATACCGTCATTTTACTGACTTGAAATGTGCTTAATTTGGATAATATTTCTAAGGTTTCTGAAGAAAGAAAAGCGCCAGTCACTTTTGCAGGGAAATCAAATAAATCAAATAAAAAATAGACAGTTTTCAAAAAACAAAAAAAAAATTGATTCTAAATCAGAAAAAGCTTTTAATGGTATCGTTGTGAATTGGACATGCAACTTTATCAAGAGAAGGTTACTTAAAATTACGTTTACAGTTCCTTATTCTTTCTAGCGAGGATTGATTGATTTCCGCCTCAATTCCTTGGTGTGAGTTCTCATGTGATTTGTCAGCATACTTGTAGCGGTAAATTCTTTCTCACATATTGCACAAGTGTGCCCAAGTTCAATCTTAACATCTAAAATAAAATTTTTGATTTTTTTTTAGTAAGGGTTGTTAAACGTTCTGGTTAGTTTTTAAAAAAAAACTTTTAAAAAAACTTTTGAATTGAAACTGTATTCGAATGAAGTTATTAAACTTGTTTTATCCTGATAAAAAAATGGAAAAACAAACCAAAAAAACGATCGTTTTAAGTCGTTCGTTTTTGGTTCGTTTGTTGCAGATATTTTCTTTCGTGATAAAAATCTGGCATAGTGTAAGAACAGCAAATGCTTACTGTTAAGAATAAATAATTAAAAAAAAACAGTTGCTTACTTTATGCGAAAAACGACTAACAAAACGTTTTTTATGTACAATTAAAATATAATGTTAGCTCTAGTCCTTACCTAGTTCATGTGAGTGATTCATATGTCTTGACAGTTTGATAGAATTTGAAAACTTTTGATCACAAAGCTCACAAGGAAACGGGGTTGTGTGCAAATTGGAATGCTTTTCTAAATAATAGAAATGTGTAAATTCTTATAAAAATACCTTTTTAATATGCTGAGTATCAAAGAAAGCTGTCAATGGTCAATAATTAATGCAAAATGAACTTGCCTAATTTGTACTTTGACGGAAATGATTTATTACAAAAGGAACAGCTGTGAACTTTTGCGGATTTATCTCCTCGGAGTTTGGTAGATTTTCCAGACTCAATATTTTCTTTCCCCACATGTTCTGCTTTTACATGTTTCATTAAAGCAGTGTCTCTAACAACAAATCAAATCATAAAATATTTCAAATTTAAAAAACGATCTTTGTTTTTCAGAGTCTGAATTTAATGAATTTGAGCCGCGTATCAAATCCGCCAAAAACCGGTTTCAATTGAGCGCCGGCTTAAATCTTGAAACATTGAATACAATTTTAAGTGGAACCAACCATATTAGAACCGCGTCTCAAATTTAAGCTGCGGCTCAAATTCTTTAAATTAGGCCTCAGATTTATTAGTTACAATAAGATTGAAAACAGTCGCGTCCTCTATCCAAGAAACAATGATAAAAACGATTATCCCAAAAGCCGATTCTGATCAAGTATGAATTAGACATCAATGTTTTTAATTTTGAAACCCGATTATTTTCCTTTGTGGTTTCTCAACAAATGTGTTTTGCGAATTTTTATAAACTGCAGGAAATCATATTGGAATTATCATAGTTTTTAAACTAGAAAAATGAAAAAATCTTTAATAGTTTTTATCAGATAAACATATTTCAAGGGTACCGCTGTGATTCATCTTTACGTTGAGGGTTACTTGAAATTATACGTACAGTCTCTTTAAGTATCTTATCACGGACATTTTTTTCAAGTTACTGCAGTCATATGTTTATCAGGACCCTCTGGTTCAAGTTGAAATGATTTATTCCAAATATTACATTTTTTATATTTTCATATTTTCAAAATAAAACTCGGGAATGTACTTTTCGACACAAAACAAAATGTTCATTACAAAATGATAATAAATCTTGGCGCACTTTAAGCAAAGAAAAATAGGTGCACTTTAGCAAGAAAAATGGGTGCACTTCAAAGAAAGAAAAATGATGGCACTTTAGCAAGAAAAATAGGTGCACTTCAAAGAAAGAAAAATGGGTGTACTTCAAAGAAAGAAAAATGGGTGCACTTCAAAGAAAGAAAAATGGATGCACTTCAAAGAAAGAAAAATGGTTGCACTTCAAGCGAAGGAAAATGGGTGCACTTCAAGCAAACTACTCATTTAAAAATGGAGAAAAAAATATTTTCATGTCATGGGGGAGGGGGTTAAAGAAAACAAAGTTTTGATTCAATGCCTGGAAAAGGACTGTCCACAAATCTTGCAAGAGTACGATCGACAGGTTTTCATGTGATCTTTTAAAACATGCTCATCAGCTAACACTTCATCACATATTGTACAGGGATATGTTTCTTCCTTAAAATTCCCATGTTATTAGATTTATTAATAAAAACATTAATTTTTTTTAAAAAAATGGTCAAAATTATGAAAAGTGATTTTAAAGATATTTAATTTAAATTTCATGGTTTCCTGCCGTGGTTAGGAACTTAGTTCTCACAGGAGAGTACTCTTAATATTTGTATTATTTTTTTCTCGATTCAAAGGAAGTAGTGTACTTAAAGCCAAATTTCAATTCTGTAACTAAAAAAGATTTAAGTTTTTGTTGTAAAAACCAAATACTATATAGATGGGAATTTTTGTATTGGGTTTACATTTTCCTTTTTTTTCATTATACCACCTGAATTAATTACTCATAGTGACTTTCGCCGTTTAACCGCTCTTAGTTTTAAATTACGATTTTAGCTATTTTTTCCCAATAAAGTCGATCCACTCAATTTTGATTCTTTAACACAAACTGGTTCATGAGTTATGAATACAAGCACAGAGATTACAACTTTATATATATAGATACAAAAAATTCCAACTCAAAGCTATAAATAGGTTTAAAATAATTATAATAGGAATTTGGTCTGCAAGCTGAATATTTCAGGTCCTGGATACCATTGAAATCAGGTTTAAAGAATTACTTAACTTCAAAAGAATGCCGTTTTTATGTAAAAAAAATAACAATATTCCTGCTATTTCCGATTCTACGAGAAAAACACCCTAAAATATTAAAATGTCAGTATTTTCAGTTTGTTGGAATTGTAAATGTAACCACCAAGCAATCAATCAATCAATCAGTCAGTCCATCACTCAATCCTTTTACTTATGGTTAAAGAAAAATTGTTAAAATAAAGAAAACTAAATAACTAAATGAAATGTTATTTCTAGACACAACTTACAGAAGAAGAAAAATAATCCAAAACAAAAATGTTTTATTTAACTTTTGCGAAAACTCTGACGTCTAAACTTTTTAAGTTCGTACCTCTTCTAATTTGATTTCGGGTTCAGCGGCTTCGCACTTCCCAGAACTTGAAGAGGCTGAAAAATCAAAGTATTAGTCCCGTACTAGTTAAAGGGACTAAGACCGAATTTAAAGAACTTGAGTCGCGGCTTAAATTTGAAACACGGCTAAAGTATGGTTGGTTCCACTTAAAATTTATTCAATGTTCAAGATTTTAGCCGGTTTTTTGTGGATTTGAGACGCGGCTCAAATTCATTAAATTCGGACTTTGTAAACGTAATTTCATGTACGATTCACAACAGTGCCCATTAACCTTTTGTCTGATCCTCTTTGAAGAAGATAACCACATTTTACTAGCTGAAAATGGAGTATCTTCGGGAACCATGTACGTTTCTTTTCTCTTTTAAAAACTAACTATATATTAAAATTCAAAGCAATTGTTTTTTAAATTTTTAAATATTTTTTCCTTAAAAATTAAATCATTTTTATCAGTGGAAAACCCCATTTATAATTTATTTAATTATATAATGCATTTTTAAATAAAATAAACAAAAGAAAACATTCTCTTCGAAATGGAGGAAAAACTTACTGAACTGAGAGAAATACTTTCTGTAAGGAAGGAGAAACTTACTGAACTGAAGGAAAACTTACTAAATTAAAGGAAAAACTTACTAAATTGAAGGAAAAACTTACTAAATTGAAGGAAAAACTTCTTGGATTAAAGGAAAACTTACTGGACTGAAGGAAACCTTACTAAACTGAAGGAAAACTACTGTTTTGTACAAAAAAAACTTACTGAACTGAGGAGAAACTTACTGAATTGAAGGGAAAACTTACTAAACTGAAGGAAAACTTACTGTAATGGAGGAAAACTTACTAAACTGAAGGAAAACCTTTCTGAACTGAAGAAAAACTTACTGAGCTGAAAGAAAAACTTACTGAACTGAAGGAAAGACTTACTGAACAAAAGAAAAACTTACTCAAATGAAGGAAAAACTTACTAAACTGAAGGAAACTTACTGAACTAAAGGGAAAACTTACTAAACTGAAGATATTGATTTATAAGCTGATGAATCTCCTGAACCGTGTGGGAAGGAAGCAGGATAGAATCACACAATGATAAATTAAACTCCTAAAAATTAATCCTTAAAGGAACAGACGTTGTAAGTGACATTTAGAGAGAAATATGCCAAATGCACAACGATACCCTTTAAAACTTTATATGTGGAAGATATCGTCGTTTTATAGTTTAAAAATGGTTAATTTTTTCTATTTTCATCGATTGTTTCTTCGCAAATTACTTAAATAAAATAATCAATGTTTAAAGTAAAGAACATGGATATTTCATTCATTTTTTATCATCATACAAAGCTTTTAAGGGTACCGTTGTGAATCGTACATTGATTCGAGTGACCCTCCATTCAATAATGGCGATGCCAGATTCTCAAAGGTACCATTAAAAGCTTTTATTGATCAAGTTTTAATTATATATCAATGTTTATAGCTTTAAAAACTGATTATTTTCAATTGCAATTATTTTACAAAAATGATTTGCGCGTTTCTACGAAAGCTTAAGAACATAATAAAACACTACTAACAAGAACGACAATATCTTCAGCAGCATTATTTATAAGATAAAGGTTTCGATGGTACCTTTGTGAATCTGTTCCCTGAGTGTGACAAGAAATCAACCCAAAATATGATAGAACTTACCAGTGATATTTCCAAGGCTGGAAAAATAAATCCTACAATAAATTTATTCAACTCCAGCTCTCCATCAACACAACGTAGCTTTAAACTGCTCAAATCCTTAAAATTAAATTAATAAATAAATGAGTAATTGAAAGGATGAATGCAATGAAGAATCAATTAACGAATAAATAAATGAATGACAGGATGAATAAATAAAACGATGAATGCAATGAAGAATCAATTAACGAATAAATAAATGAATGACAGGATGAATAAATAAAAGGATGAATGCAATGAAGAATCAATTAACGAATGAATAAATGAATGACAGGATGAATAAATAAAAGGAGGAATGCAATGAAGAATCAATTGACGAATGAATACATGAATGACAGGATGAATAAATAAAAGGATGAATGCAATGAAGAATCAATTAACGAATGAATAAATGAATGAAAGGATGAATGCAATGAAGAATCAATTAACGAATGAATAAATGAATGAAAGGATGAATAGATAAAAGTAAGAATCCATGAAAGAATAATGGGAAGAATGAATAATTGAAAGGAAGGATGAATTTATAATGAATGACTGAAAAAATTAAAGGATTGATAAGGAAATGAATGAATGAATGAACAATGCCTATTTAATGAGAAAATCAAAGGAATGAAGAAATGCATTAAGATTGAAGGGAAAATGAAGATGATAGAAACAATATAGTAATATTTCTATTTTAATCTGATAATTCTACAAAGAGAAGACTAGAACCTTGGAAAGTTCCATTTAAAGCTTACTTTAGTTTGAGCGTGAGACCTGAGAATAGAACTCAAAAACTCCAAATGTTTCTCCAATTCCATTTCTTGAAATGATTTTCTTTTAATATAAATCTGAAATATTTTTAAGCAATGACAACTTCAACAAGAAACCCAAGATCTTGAAGACCATCTCTAAGTTGGTCAAGTTGAACTCTGTTCTGTGCTCCGACATCAAGTTGGACTCCGTTCTGTGCTCCGACATCAAGTTGGACTCCGTTCTGTGCTCCGACATCAAGTTGGACTCCGTTCTGTGCTCCGACATCAAGTTGAACTCCAGTCTGTGCTCCGACATCAAATTGAACACCATTCTGTTCTCCGATATCAAGTTGAACTCCAGTCTGTGCACCGACATCAAGTTGAACTCCAGTCTGGTCTCCGACATCAAGCTTAACACCGTTCTGTTCTCTGATATCAAGTTGAACTCCAGTCTGTGCTCCACTAGCAAGTTGGACTCTGTTCTGTTCTCCGACATCAAGTTGAACTCCATTATGTGCTCCGACATCAAGCTTAACACCATTCTGTGCTCCGACATCAAGCTTAACACCGTTCTGTTCTAAAACCTCCTCTTTAATATCACCAGAAAAACTGTTCCCGGTTGAACTGTTGAGTTTACAACTCTGTTTGTGTCTATACAAGTTTCCAGATCTTTTAAAGGATTTTCCACATAGGTTGCAGGAGTGTTCTCGTGAACCTGAATGAACAATGCTTAGTTTAAAGGTTCTGTCGCAGGGGTCCATATAATTCCATATCTTCACCATTATTTACTGAGATATTGAAAAATGTCATTGATGCAACGCCTCCTTTTAAGATAATTTGCTTTTTCAATTAAAAAATACTAGTTTTTAATTATTTTTTGTTTGTACATTTAAAATAAAATTTGATAGATTTCTGTTTTTTGGCGTTCATTGAAATCATACAAACAAACAAACAGACGCACGATAAAATATAATGAAAAGCTCAACCTGTATGAATTGTTAAATGATCTTTTAAAGATGCACGGGAGCACAGCTCTTTATCACAGATATCACAAGCAAACTTCAATTCTCCTGAATTATTAAAGTTCAGTCTCAATATTACACTTTTTTCATTAATTCTTTTTTTCGAAAAATTTCTATTTTTAAAACTATATTTATTTATTTATTGTTCACATTCTTAAAAAACATAATGAAATCTTTAAAATTTTTAATCTTCAAATAATATTAATTACCTGTATGTCTCTTGATGTGTTTCTTCAAATTCCAATTGTTAGTAAATTCTAATCCACAAACTTCACAGTGAAATGCTTTCTCACCAGTGTGCTTTATTGAGTGTCTTCTTAGATGACTGGGAGCAGAAAATATCTTTAAAATATAATCAATCAATCAATCAATCTATCTATCAATTATTCAATATTAACCAATTAATTATAATCATGTAACTAAATAATTCATTGATGAAAGAAGTCAGCTAATCAATCAATCAGTCAGTCAATTAATCAGCCAATCTGTCAATAAATCTGTCAGTGAATTAATCAGTCAATCCGTCAGTCAATCTGTCAGTCTATCTGTCAGTCAATCTGTCATTCTATCAGTCAGTCAATCTCTCTGTCCGTCAATCACGAGATAAAAGTCAATCAATAAGTCAAACGCTTGATACTTGATCAATGATTTATTTAGTGAATTAATTGTATGATTTACCTTGCCACAAACTTGACATTGATATTGTTGATTGATTGATTTCTGTTTTAATATTTTTACTCCGGGCTCGGTAGAGTGCAGGTTTAAAATATGAACCTAAAATTACAAGATTATTAAAACTTAAACGATGCCCCCACCACCCCCACCCTCAACCTCCTCCCCTTATACCCAGCCCTATTTTTCGAACGAATTCTTTAAAACAAATATCCCTGCTTAACTCCAGTTTATGATGCTTTATAAAAAGAACGAATTCTTTAAAACAAATATCCCTGCTTAAGTCCAGTTAATGATGCTTTACAAAAAGAACGAATTCTTTAAAACAAATATCCCTGCTTAAGTCCAGTTAATGATGCTTTATAAAAAGAACGAATTCTTTAAAAAAAATATCCCTGCTTAAGTCCAGTTAATGATGCTTTATAAAAAGAACGAATTCTTTAAAACAAATATCCCTGCTTAAGTCCAGTTAATGATGCTTTATAAAAAGAACGAATTCTTTAAAACAAATATCCCTGCTTAAGTACAATTAATGATGCTTTACAAAAAAGAACGAATTCGTTAAAACTAATATCCCTGCTTAAGTCCAATTAATGATGTTTTATAAAAAGAACGAATTCTTTAAAAAAAAATATCCCTGCTTAAGTACAGTTAATGATGCTTTATAAAAAGAACGAATTCTTTAAAACAAATATCCCTGCTTAAGTCCAGTTAATGATGCTTTATAAAAAGAACGAATTCGTTAAAACAAATATCCCTGCTTAAGTCCAATTAATGATGCTTTATAAAAGGAACGAATTCTTTAAAACAAATATCCCTGCTTAAGTACAATTAATGATGCTTTACAAAAAAGAACGAATTCGTTAAAACTAATATCCCTGCTTAAGTCCAATTAATGATGTTTTATAAAAAGAACGAATTCTTTAAAAAAAAATATCCCTGCTTAAGTCCAGTTAATGATGCTTTATAAAAAGCACGAATTCGTTAAAACAAATATCCCTGCTTAAGTCCAATTAATGATGCTTTATAAAAAGAACGAATTCTTTAAAACAAATATCCCTGCTTAAGTCCAGTTAATGATGCTTTACAAAAAGAACGAATTCTTTAAAAAAAATATCCCTGCTTAAGTACAGTTAATGATGCTTTATAAAAAGAACGAATTCTTTAAAACAAATATCCCTGCTTAAGTCCAATTAATGATGTTTTATAAAAAGAACGAGTATTCAGTACAAGGAATATTATTGGATTTATAGATTTACAATATTTTTTCAATTCTTACCATTAAATAATCCTTCCTTTGGAAATATTCTGGACAGAAAGAGCATTCAAATCCTTTCCTGGAAACCTTTCTTAACTTGGAATTAGCATTAGAATTAGCATATTCTTGTACTTGTATCCTGAAGTGTATAAAGTTTAATCAATCACAGTCGCATATATAAAACCGACAAATTTGAAATTTTTCGCGCCATTCAAGATTGTATACAGAAATCGAAGGAATTCTCTAATTTAGAAAAACCGATTTTTGATTTTTCTCTACTATATTCAAGGAAGAACGGGTTAAGAAAATCAAAAGTGTGTCCAGTGGATACTCAGATTAAGTAATCGAGATTAAGGATATCTCATTCTAAAGTTTTCAGCTCTGTTTAATTGGGGGAATTTGTATACAAGTGAACTACAACAAAAAGACACAAAAAAGAAAACATAACATTTTGTTTCAAAACCAATTCCAAGCTTGCCTTTCAAAACTTTGTTGACGCTGAATTCCATTAAATTCTGGATTGATTTGATCAATAACTATTTGATCTTCAATTTGATCTTTATCTAAATTTTCATCAGCGTCCATATTTTGATCATATGAATACTCTTCCATTTCAAGATCTCCATCATTTTCATCTTTTCCATCATCTTTATCCAGATCATCTCCATCATCTACACTATCTCCATCCCCTCCATTATCTCCATCTCTATCATCATCTTCAACTTCTTCCAAACTTTCCTGAATTTCTAAACCTTCTTGATATTCTTGATATTCTTGATATTCTACTTGATCATCTTGTTCCAAATAATCATTATGTTGTTCTAGCATTTCCTGATTTTGTTCCCCTACCTCCTCTTCATTTTCACGATCTCTTTGACATATGTCTCTCTCAAATTCTTGATTATTTACGAGCTATAATAAAAAAAGATAAATCGAATAAATAAGAAAATATATGAGAATAATTTTAAACAAAATAAAAATTCGATAACTGGACTTTAAGATAATTGTTGGGTGGTATTATACAATAACTTGTGTCCTAAGCCCAAACAATGTGCTTCCAAAATATGAAAACAATCCCTTTAAGTTTATTTCTAATTAGGAAAACAATCCCTTTAAGTAAAGGTGAGTCCAAAAAAAAGTATTTTTGCAATAGTTTGGAATAATTGTTGATTTTTTTAGTGGTACTGTGTGAGTTAAAAAAAAAGAACAATATTCCCAAGGTACTAATGCAAGAAAAGTTATCTCAGAGGTGTACGCATTTTGTGTACTGCAGTGTACTGTGTTTGGGTGAAAAAGTAAACACAAGAAGGATTTCACAGCCTGACATGGAATCCATTTTCACAAAAATAATCTATAAAATATTCTGGTCTTAGGAAACTATTATGTGAATTTTCAAAATTATCAAAATTAAATGCTTTTATCCTCCTCGGATACTAAACGAACACTGATGCATCTATTCTTGTTTAAAAATTCCACCCCGAGAGAACTGGTTTCAATATGTACGCAGAGTATACGCGACCGCAATTAACTTGGATATTCCAAAATATTGGAAAAAAATGCTCTCTTATCTATTGTTGAATCTAACCTGGATATCCTCCTCCTCTTGAAGAAGAGTATCCAGGATGTTGAATATCTCCCTCCTTGTGTAGTCCGGGAGTATAAACATCCTCTCCTCCAGGTTGAGGTTTAGCTCCAGGGTTGGGAACACTAGGGAGAGGCAGAGACTGTTGATGGGTAGCTCTCCATCCTCACAAACCAGGATACAGTTACTGAAATAGTAATTAATGATGATAATATTGATCATGATACATATTAATAACGTTTTTTTAAACTGAAAAATGAGTGCCGGGAAACCAGAGTGTACATTGTACAATGTGAAATTCAGAAACATCATCATTAAAAGAATTGAGTTTTTACCAAAAAAGCTTTTTTATCCCTATATCTTTGCAACATGTCAGTATAAACCTTTGATATTTCAAACTTAGATTATATGATCCAACAGAATTCATATTAGTTTGAAATATCAAAGGTCTATGACAATGGATTGCAGAGATATAGGGATTAGAAGATCACAACTTCTGGCAATAACTCAATTCCTTTGCAGTACTGTACAGTTAGTTTATTTTCCAGTATTTGTGTATATTTACATCTTGCAGTACTGTACAGTTAGTTTATTTTCCAGTATTTGTGTATATTTACATCTTGCAGTACTGTACAGTTAGTTTATTTTCCAGTATTTGTGTATATTTACATCTTGCAGTACTGTACAGTTAGTTTATTTTCCAGTATTTGTGTATATTTACATCTTGCAGTACTGTACAGTTAGTTTATTTTCCAGTATTTGTGTATATTTACATCTTGCAGTACTGTACAGTTAGTTTATTTTCCAGTATTTGTGTATATTTACATCTTGCAGTACTGTACAGTTAGTTTATTTTCCAGTATTTGTGTATATTTACATCTTGCAGTACTGTACAGTTAGTTTATTTTCCAGTATTTGTGTATATTTACATCTTGCAGTACTGTACAGTTAGTTTATTTTCCAGTATTTGTGTATATTTACATCTTGCAGTACTGTACAGTTAGTTTATTTTCCAGTATTTGTGTATATTTACATCTTGCAGTACTGTACAGTTAGTTTATTTTCGAGTATTTGTGTATATTTACATCTTGCAGTAATGTACAGTTAGTTTATTTTCCAGTATTTGTGTATATTTACATCTTGCAGTACTGTACGGTTGGTTTACTTACCAGTATTTGGTTATATTTACATCTTGCAGTACTGTACGGTTGGTTTACTTACCAGTATTTGTGTATATTGACATCTTGTAGTACTGTATAGTTGGTTTACTTACTTGGAATTGTGTATATTCAGATCTTGCAGTACTGTACAGTTAGTTTATTTTCCAGTATTTGTGTATATTGAGATCTTGCAGTACTGTATAGTTGGTTTACTTACCAGTAATTGTGTATATTAAGATCTTGCTGTACTGTAATGTTCATTTTCTTACCAGTATTTGTGTATATTAAGATCTTGCAGTACTGTAATGTTGGTTTACTTACCAGTAATTGTGTTTATTGAGATCTTTCAGTACTGTATAGTTAGTTTATTTACCAGTATTTGTGTATATTGAGATCTTGCAGTACTGTAATGTTGGTTTACTTATCAGTATTTGTGTATATTGAGATCTTGCAGTACTGTATAGTTAGTTTATTTTCCAGTAATTGTGTATATTCAGATCTTGCAGTACTGTATAGTTAGTTTATTTACCAGTAATTGTGTATATTGAGATCTTGCAGTACTGTATAGTTGGTTTACTTACCAGTATTTGTGTATATTGAGATCTTGCAGTACGCTTTGTTTGAGATAAATTTCATGTTTTCCGATATCAGACTTCAGGCTTACAAACTCTTAAAAACACCAAATAAACTATTTATAAAAAAAATACAAAATACAATTAAGATAATAAATCAAACATAATTTGAAATATATCAATGAAAGTGCAATTTTGGTTGATATTAGTTTTTAACATCGCAAAATTAGAAGGAAAAATAGCGCAAAATTTGCGAAAGAAAAAATAAATGAAATAATTAAAATGTTTATTTTGTGTACCCTCAGTTTCCTCCTTTGACATTTTCTCTGAAAAGTTAAAAACTTTGTTAAAAAGACAAAAACTATAAACTCATAAGTTTTTGATAAAATATTTCACGTAAATGAAACTGATAAAATATAATTAAGATAATCTATATAAATTTTTTTATATCATTCAAACCATCAAATATTCAAAACAGGGAGCTTCTAAAGTGTACTGCAGTGTTCACATTTCGCCCACACAACATGAGAATCTGATTGTTTACTTTCCCCCCAGACTGCTGTACAATTTCTTTAAACATCTGTTGCAAATATTTCTTGATATAAAACAAAGGATGAGAAAGTAAATTAACCGGGAAATAATTCCTTCTTTCCAACCATTTTAATTTCCGACTTTTTTGCAAAATAAAGGTAATATTGTAAATTTTCAACGACATATAATGTTACATTTATCCATTTACAAAAACAATCTATTTTAATAAGGTCACATTAAAAGTTATGAACCATCTTTTGCCCCCCCCCCGTTGTAAAAAAAGACTTAACTCAATTTTCGTGTTTCTGCAGAAAGGGTCCTCCATTTCTGAGTGATAATTTAAATGTCGTCTTTAGATTTCAATTATAATCAATTATAACATTACATTTCTGCTCGGCAAAAATGGCATTAAAACTGTTAAGCTACAGGGTTGAGATAAGACGTAAAGACGACAAGTACGGAATTACCGTCCAAAGAGTTTAATGTCGTCATCAAAGTCTCATTCTAAGTGGGAAACCCTGTCAAAGCAGAGTAAATTCAGACTCTGTTATAACAAGCCAAACTAAAATGTCTTCTATCTTACATTAATAAAAATATTCTTTAAAAGGAGTTTTCTTGAAGTATAATTTGTGACAGNATTGGATCGTCCACATCATCTAATGGGAAAATAGGGTTTCTAGCATGTAAGAAGGTTGAGTTGAAACGATATTTCGGTTTAGTCTAATTTACCTTGTTATGATCATAAATACTATAATTTGACGAATATTAATACATAACTTAAAATGCGATTCAAGCATATTAATTGCTCAACTGATATTGCAGTACTGTACAGTGTGAACTGTAAATGGTGTACACAAAGTGTACAGCGTGAAGTGTGAGAGATTGATTGTGTACTGCACCAGGCTCTTGTTTACTTTTTACCCAGAATTTTATTCATATCTCTGTTCTGACGATCCACCTGAATAATAATGATGATAATGATGGTAGTGATGGTAGTGATGATAGTGGATAGTGATGATAGTGTAAGATTAAATGTAGGGGCACGTGATATTAGATAGATAAATATATCTAGGCATTATTATAACAAAATAAACACATGATTTTTTTTCTGTTTCGAATCACCAAAATTGATTCATAATAAAAGGAGCGGGGGGGGGGTACTCAAAGCTATAAAAACAAATATATTAGTTTACCTTTTAGTCGAGCCAATCCCATAGCCATGTCGTCAAGGTTTTTGTCTAGCACAGCATCAACATCCACTATTCAATTCAATTATTATTTGATCAATAAATCAATAAATCAACAAATCAACTAATCAACAAATCAAATAATCAACAAATCAACAAATCAACAAATCAATAAACCAATAAACCAATAAATCAATAAATCAATAAATCAATAAATCGATAAATTAATAAATCAATAAATCATTAAATCAATAAATCAATAAATCAATAAATTAATAAATCAATAAATTAATAAATCAATAAATTAATAAATCAATAAATCAATTGAAATACTAAATGAAAATTAATTGGATATTGAAATAATAGAGAAAGTACAGCGTAGGGCGGTCAACCTGATCACTGGTTTAAATGGCAGGACTTATGAGGAGAAGCTTAATGAACTAGGTTTATTGTCACTGAAGGACAGACAAACCAAACTTGACTAGTTCAGCAAGGTTGGAGTAGATGCTACCAGGTTAACTCGTCATACAGCATATCAAGACAATCTGATACCAAAAAGATCAAGAACTGATGTCAGGCAAAACTTTTTTTCTAATCGTGTTGTTCCAAAATGGAATAAACTTCCAGTAGAAATAAAAGAGGCAAGGACTTTAAACATATTTCGGACCCTGCTGGACTCAATCGACATTGGACAACTATAAAATGTACGCAATATCTATCTGTGCAAGGAGTATTTAAGTGTGGAGAGCACTATGTAGCAGGACATGGATGAGAGATCATTACTTCGTGACGACCTACTGGCATCCTCACCTATGTTCCTAAAGGAGCCCTGAGGATTACTCTCCAAGTAACAAGTAAGATAAATCAAAAAATAAATCCCTGATCTATTAATTCACTTATTAATGAATAAAAGGATGAATTAGTTCAAAAAC
>NW_019396554.1:9897-40733 GCF_000591075.1 Eurytemora carolleeae | reverse complement strand
GTTGATCTTGAAAAATATCCTAAATTCTCACAACCAACCAACCAACCAACCAACCAACCAATCAACCAACCCTACCTGGTTGTTTATCCATTAGTCCAGGCTTATTCCTTAATCCTGGATGATGATCCTGGTATCCGGGATCCTATATTACAGGGATAAATAATCAGGGGTGTATATTTTCTTAAAATATCATTTTTTTTCTCCTCTTTTTTTATTGTTTTATTTTATTTAATGAATTGGGGAAACTAAATGATTACAGTGGTAAATAAATAAACTTTCTCATTTCCCCCCCCCCCTGTTACCGGATATAACAATACACTAGGATGGTGTACCGTATACAAGAATACATTCGAATTGTTTTCCGGATATAATTATAAACTAATGATGTTTACCTGATGAAGGGTTTCTAGTCCCCCAGACGAGAATTGAGGGGCGGATTGTGAAGGGGGAAGAGGTGGAAGAGGTGATCCCCCTGCAGGAGCTGTTGTGGCAGTTGGTCGTCCAGAAAAATAGTTTCTTATACTTCCAAACACACTTCGTATCCCCTTAAAACAAACAAGTGATGATTAGTTTTTAACACCATTTTATCTTATATGCAGACGTGTGTACTGTTCAAAATGCTATTTAAATCATTTTAAGACTCCTTACATATCTGGCATACACACTGAGTTCTAAAAAAACTTCAAACCCGATATGATCAATGAGGCCCAAGCGGACAAGGGTAAGTGGCTGGAGCTCGATCCTGGAGATCAACGTATCATTGCCGTTAGGATATGATCCTTTGACTCTAGGTTGATTGGTAATAATAATAATACATATTTATAAAAAGATCAAATATGGATCAAATACGGATCAAAGAAGGATCAACTACGAATCAAATATGGATTAATTAAGGATCAAATATGTACCAAATAAGGCTCTAATATGGATCAACTACGAATCAAATATGGCTTAATTAAGGATCAAATATGGAACAAATATGGATTAATTAAGGATCAAATATGGATTAAATAATGCTCAAATATTGATTAAATAAGGCTCAAAAATGGATCAAATAAGGCTCAAATGCAGATCAAAAACCGATTAAAAATGGATGCCGAACTCTACCTGAATATGCTTTTCACTGTTTCTAAGTGTAGAGTTAATATCATCAAGTCTCTGTTCTGTTCTAAACAAAATTAACATCTTTTATTGAATAATTTTAAAAACTTTTTTTTTAAAGCGAGAATTCGAATATTTGTACAAAGGAAGGATGCAAAATAAACCCATATTTAAAGGGACTGATATAAAATTTATTAAGTAAATTCTAGTGACTCTAAATTCATAGTTTGGCATGTCTTTGAATCTTAAAATCTATTTCTGGTTAAAAACGCATGAGATACAGGGGTGTATATTTTTAAGAATAAACCCCCGCCTTTTACCGTAACCCAAACAATCAAAATATAAAACGTATCCAATGTAAGAAAAAATCTAATTACAAAATAAGTTTGTTCCCCAGTTTGAGAGTCTTGGATCTGATGGATCTAATTTGTGAGATATTTTATTTAAATTCCCGGATTTTGTTCTTCACAAAAATTCTACAAAATTTTCTCAACTCGAATACAACTTATGTTTAATTCAGTGCTTAGGATCCGGATCCGTTGGATCCGCAAGATTTTGGCTTCCTGGATCCGGATCCGGATCTGCAAAAATATGCGGATCCACGGATCCGGATCCAAGGGGTAAAATATCAACCAAAAACTGCAAAAAACTTTTTTAACTCCTAAAACCAAAATCTAAACTTTAAAAAAAAAAAGAGATTATAAAAGTTTCCTCATTTCTGAATGGTTCATCAAGTTTTAGAATAAAAATAAAACAAAAAATTAAAAAAATTATGTTTTGTTAAAAAAATTCAGTAAATCTTAAAATAATGACCTGGATCCGGATCCAGATCCATTTTTTTCCAGTGCGGATCCAGGATCCGGATCCGCATCAAAATTAAATGGATCCTTAGCAGTTAAATTTAATTACTTTTCAATAAGTTTGGTTTGGTATGTTTTGTATATTGATATGTTTTGTATTTTGATATGTTTTGTTTTGATATGTTTGATAGTTGGATATATTCTGTTTTGATATGTTTTGATAATTGTTAAAATTTTATAGGTTTTGTTTTGATAGGTAGTGCATGGTCTAATCTATTAAAATTCTTCAATGACCTTCACAACACTTATAAGTCCGAACTAGAAGTTAAGCCCGTGTCCGAATTAAATGAATTTGAGCCGCGTCTTAAATCCGCCAAAAACCGGTTTCAATTAAGCATTGGCTTAAATCTTGAAACATTGAATAAAATTTTAGGCGAAACCAACCATATTTGAGCCGTGGCTTAAATTTGAGCCGACGCTCAAATTCTTTAAATTCGGCCTCCGATACATAAATCCATACAACTCAAGATAAATATATTCACCTCTATTTCGCGACGTCTCATTTGTAACTCTTGTCTTTGAGCTTCAAGATTCTGAAGAAATATAAATATTAGCAAAGGTTTGTGTCTGAAAAAATGTGCCTAATACGTGTGACAAAATTTAACATACACCTGATCCTGAGTGCTTCCTTGATTACCAAACGGATTTCCTTGGTTCCCAAACTGATTTCCCTGATTTCCAAACTGATTTCCAAATTGATTTCCCAGGTTTCTTTGATTTCCAAACTGATTTGAATTTTGATTGGTCTGAGGTAGCATGTATCCTAAAATATTAAAATAAATACTCAAATCATTAATAGAGAATAATTTTTTAGTATTCATATGTTAGACCCCCTCTTCTGCAACTAATTTAAGTAAAATAGCGTTTTAAAGAAAGTTTAAGAAAAATAGCCCGCTGCCCAAGAGGCACCCTTGTAGCAAAAATCGTGTAAACATGATATTCTGTAAACTTGCAGTACGTTGTACATTATTAATGATTTAATGTTGTAACTTAGACATAATGACATTATTCATTGAAACTGCATTTCAATTGATACTTATCATGATTAGCTTAAACCATGCGACATACTTAAATTATGCTATGAAACATGTGATAAGATAGGTTAACTGCGTTAAGTCTATTCTCTCTAATCTTATAAATATGTACCTTAAACTTTAACTGTGCGATAAATACGAAATACAATGTTCTTTATCATGTGATATAGATAACATCGTAGGAATTGTAACTATGTCAATTCCTGTTACATAAGATATTAAAAAAAGTTAGTTCTTTAAAGTAACTCCTTACTGTTTACTGCGTGAGAGTAGACCTGAAACCCTGAGGCTTGTATTCAGGTGGATCGGCCCCTTTGATTTGGGATCGATACCTAGCTTGTTGATTGCTAGACGGAAACCCTGTTTGGTTGAACAGGTCCGATTGTCCCCATCATTTGGGATCGATATATAGCTAGTTGTATAGCTAGGCTTGTGTCCCTGTGTGGCATTTAGAGCATTGGATCGTCCCCATCATTTGGGATCGATATATAGCTAGTTGTATAGCTAGGCTTGTGTCCCTCTGTAGCATTCATAGCACTGAAACCCTACGTTGATATAGACAGGTCGGATTGCCCCCATCAATTGGGATCGATATGTAGCTTGTTGTATACCTAGGCTTATGGATCCCTGTGTGGCATTTAGAGCATTGGATCGTCCCCATCATTTGGGATCGATACAGAAAGCTTATTGATAGCTACGCTTGTATCCCTGTTTGGCATTTAGAGCCTGGGATTCAGTCCTGTTTGAGTTTGATCGCGGACGGATTGTACCTGGATAGATACGTTCAAGAACTTGTTATGGAGTAGGTGTTTACTACGATACTATACACTCTAACCTGTACTAGTCAAGGAGCTCTCGTTAATACGTTAATCGAACCAAATAATAGTTTGAAATATATATTTATCAGGTAATGTTTGAAATATATATTTATCAGGTAATGTTTGAAATATATATTTATCAGGTAATGTTTGAAATATATATTTATCAGGTAATGTTTGAAATATATATTTATCAGNGTGTCTTTACTTAACCTAACCCGTGGTCGCAGCGCTCGGCCCCCTAAAAATCGTTCACTATGACAGACTCCTTAAATCAATATGTTTGTATTTAATGTATGCATTTTTGAACAATTTAAATAGATTTTAATAATAAAAAATCTTGTTTAATTATGTTTTAATTATTTTAGTTAGACTGATACAACCACTGGACCGTACCGAAGCCATTGTTTATTAACAATCAACACCTGCTGTTCCAGATTTAGGATGTCTTAAGAATTCATCGTCGTCGATTTCTTCTTCGTAAAAGTTTCCCCTAGAACTAGTCATTTTTCTAAAATGAAACATTACGAATTTGCGCTGTATGCCATACGTATTCTACGTATTGAATATTTAGAGTTTGTAGATCACGTATAACCAATTGATCAATAAAAACGTTAAAATACGAAAATAAAAAGTTAAAATACTAAAATTATCTAAAAGATGTTTAATTAATACTTCAAGAACAAAAATTGCAATTAATTGTTTCAATTTCAGGTTTCAGTCAAAAATCAAATACCGCGTAATTTTCTTACAACATGTCAATATCTAAAATATTTTTATTTCGAGGACGACATTTTTAAGAGGAACAGAACTAAGACGATAAGTTTTAAGCGCAAATATTCCAAGAAATGCCGCAGAAGCTTTCTTCTTTACATCAAGCCGCTTGTAAATAACAAATATGGCCGACAAATAAAATCCGCAAGATAAACATAAGTGAAATAACACAATTTTCTTAACTACAAAATCCGGTGAAATGATTCTGAAATAAAATGATAGACGACGTTGTAACCCTGGACAGTGATGAGGAGGGAGGGAAGCCAGACTCAACCCCCACAGCTGCCGCCTCCGGTATATTACATATTACGAATATTTAGGCTTCAAATACTTTAATCCTTTAATCCATCAATTGAATCCAACATTTGAACTGTAAGATCTTAAATTTGAGACCTTGAAACATTAAAATTAGTAAATATCCTCTTTCTCGTCCTTAATAATGGTCTATCTTATGTTTCTGTCAAAGACTAAACTCAGCTTAGGTAAATACATGGATCTCATGCAACTAGTCCTCACATAATTAATTTATCCTGTTTTAAACACATTTCGCCAACAATTCAAAACGAGATAATACTGGTTACTTAATGATGAATCGCCTCATCTTTTTATTTTTCCAATTTTTGTATTTTTTGGCAATTCCATCTGATCCCCGTCACAGTTTCTGCTTCTGATCTTTCCTACATATCCTAAATTGACCTTTATATTAAAACCTAATGCTTTAGCTTCAGAAAATATACAAAAAGGTCTTTTATTGTAAGCATTTTTTCGTTCTATAGTGGTCTATCAATTATGCTCATGTTTAAAACACCTCTCGTTAGCATTTCAAAACGAGATTCCATTGGCTACTTAATGGTGTATCACCTTATTCTTCTCTTTTTTTGTACGTTACTCGCATCTTGTTTTTTATATTTTTATATTTTTTCGGATCACCTTCTTAGATTATGCCTTTTGCTACTTGTTGCAAATCGGCCTTTATTTGATCTGAAAAGTGAAAATGTATTTCTTGGTCCCTACGAGCCCTCATTAAATGTTGTCAGCTTACTTTATTTTACTGTCATTACTGAATTTACTTTACTTTAAAATTAAAACATGAAAATTGTGTCATTTGTCAAATATTTACGATGTCCACATAAATAAATGATGCTCTATGTAAAATATTAAAATCAAAATGTACGTGTCTTTGATATATATGTAAAGTTTACTTTGTTGTTTTTGTATTTTTTGATCAATAAAAAGATTTGAATAATAATAATAACATATTACGAATTCGCGCTAAATGGTTATTTAGAAAAGTTTCTAATAATTCGATAATTTTAGGATCTGATGTTGTTATAGAGTACAATCACAGCGATTATGCAGATCTTCTCACACCTGCCCCCGCCATTAAACCAAGTAAGCTGAAAATAGTGATGCTTATATGTTTGAGTCATCAATCGTATAGTTTAAGATTTTAAAATTTTAATTTTTTAGGAATGATTCCGACATCGGTGATTAAATCTGCGCCACCGACCGTGACGAAGCTACCGAAGCGTCCTGGTTCGATGCCACCTTTTGCTCTTTTTTCTCAGGTAGGTTTTCTTTACGATGATGGATTCTGGGTTCATAGTTATAAACACTGTAACGAGTGTTTTATTTGTACGTCTAAAATTATGAAGATTTTTGTTCAAAAAGTTGTTTTGTACGCCATGGCTAAAATTTGGACCTATTTTTTACATTTCTGCAATAACGTTGCTCAACAGGAAATGGCTGATGAGACATGTAAAATCTTTTTAAAACGATCTGAAAGTGAGAGTGGAAGAGGTTTTATCTTCTATCTGTGTTTCCATGTATTCTCTCTAACTATCTATCTACCCACTATCTATACTAATTCATTTATCTATTTATCTAGGAAATGAGAACTAAGTTACAGACAGAGGAACCTGATATAGGGTTTGGGGACCTTGGCCGGAGGCTTGGAGAGATGTGGCACAGTCTCAAGGAGGAGGAGAAGGAAGACTACAGGTTCAGATGTGGAAAATTTTTAATCAATCATGTTGGAATCACTAGCATTGTATCAGTAGCTCTAAAATCACTAGAATTGAAATCACTAGCATTGATTCAGTAGCATTAAAATCATTTAACGTGAAATTACTGGCATTGAATTCACCAGTATCAAAATACTAGTATTTAAATCACTGACATTAGAGTCGCTAGCATTGAAATAACTACCATTGAAATCACTAGGATCAAGATCACCAATTTCTTGTATTGTAGGAAGAGAGCTAGAGAGGTGGCTGATGCGAAGATGAAAAGTTGGAAGGAGACGGTCAACTCTATACCTAAACATAAACAGATGCAGATGGAACAGAACCAACAACCCAGGTAGGGAGAGGGGAGGGGTCGGACTGGGGTTTATATTTTCTTGAAAGATCTCATTTCCCCTTCCTATAAATGCCCCCCCTCCCTCTCAGCCCTTATCTTTACAGGTTCGTTTGGGTGAAGTTGAAATAAAATTTGGTTAAAAGTAAGAAACAAAGTTCATATTTCATATTTTTATTTAACTACAAAGCATGAGATAATACAAATAAAAAAATTACAATTTACTATGTAGTTTGGGCCCGCCTAACCAGAGTAGGTTGTTTTAATTGGTTGGCCCACTTTAAACGAATGAGAATTGCCGATAAAAACAATGTACATTGTACATTTTAAACATAAGAATGATAATAAATCAGGTAAAAGGTGAGGGAGTAAAAATAAAAGGGAGGATACTCAGCGTAAGGGTTGGAACAGAGGGTAACATAAGTTATTATTACGCAATCTTCTGTTCTGAACAGAGAAGAAAATATACTGGGGAACAACCTGACCTCCAGTTTTCAGATATCAGGTAATGAATAAGCTTCAACCCCCTCCTTCAAGGGACAAGTCCTTGTAATTTACATTTACAGAGAGACATGTTCGCTGAACAACGGTGTTCTTGAAACTTCTATCCGATCGTCTTTTTTCTTGTTTGAAAAGTGTCAAATCTCTCAATTTTCTGATTTTCTCTTTGGCCAAAATCTTACAAAGAAGCCACGATTGACTAGGATTTTAGCTAGACAATGTTGGGTTAGGTTAGGTTTGTCTGGTCATGGATTTCTCAGTCCATGACCAGACAATGGCTTAATTTAATTCTACCGTTTTGAGTGCAACATGCTTCTCTAAAAATGTAAATTCACCCAAATAGATTCTAGTACAATAGATGGCAAAGTAGAATTTGTACTCTCAGTACAGCTGTATTCTAACGTCACAAGTGTCAACCCAATTTTTGTGTCTGACAAATTATTAAAAATGTGATAATTTTATAATAAAGTGCTAATCTTACAGTAAAATAAGTGCAACTTTATGTTTCCTTTATTTTCTGTTTTTACGCTTTTTTATTGAATCTTGGAAAACATGTCAACTAATGTGAGAAAATTTCGTTTTCCTTGTTATAGTTGACACTTGTGACGTCGTGTATAATTGGGCCATTTCTCTGTTGCCATCTATTGTACTTGATAATCTATTTCGATTCACCTGNAAGGGTTTAGATTTTACCTATCATTTATTATTTCTTCAGAAATAATTGTAAATAAATAAACAAATAACGGTATTATAGGAGAATACTAATTTTCCATAATAAAACAATCAAACTTAAGTTGTAATACTTTTTTAGACAGTTTTTTGTTTGTTTTAACTCCATGACTGTCTTTTACTTTTATTTATGAATTTTTTTATTATTTTTATTTTTTCACTCTTTTTCTCAATCTTTTAATCTATTTTATTTTGTTAGTAAAAAAGTTGCTGAAGACTGGAGATTGAGTTCAGAGATACTTAAAAAGGATTATGAGGAGAAAGCTCAGAGGTAATTAAATAAGATAATTCAAATTGTTTTTATTTTATTATTAACTGTTTGAGGATGCTACTAGTTTGTAATTTCAGATAACCTCCTTCATTTAATTTTTTCATTACAAGGATACCCTTTGTTCTGATCGATAATATGGAAGATATATTGTTCTGATCGATAATATGGAAGATATATTGTTCTGATCGATAATATGGAAGATATATTGTTCTGATNCCTTGAACTAAAGAATCCCCTTGAACTAAAGAATCCTCTTGAACTAACGAATCCCCTTGAACTAAAGAATCCCCCTGAACTAAAGAATCCCCCTGAACTAAAGAATCCCCTTAACTAAAGAATCCCATTGAACTAAAGAATCCTCTTGAACTAAAGAATCCCCTTGAACTAAAGAATCCCCTTGTACTAAAGAATCCCCTTGAACTAAAGAATCCTCTTGAACTAAAGAATCCCCTTGAACTAAAGAATCGCCTTGAACTAAAGAATCGCCTTGAACTAAAGAATTCTCTTGAACTAAAGAATCTCCTTAAACTTAAGAATCCCCTTGAACTAAAGAATCCCCTTGACCTAAAGAATCCCCTTGAACTAAAGAATCCTCTTGAACTTAAGAATCCCCTTGAACTAAAGAATCCTCTTGAACCAAAGAATCCCCTTGAACTAAAGAATCCTCTTGAACTAAAGAATCCCTTTGAACTAAAGAATCCCCTTGAACTAAAGAATCCCTTGAACTAAAGAATCCCTTGAACTAAAGAATCCCCTTGAACCAAAATTAGTTGATTGATTGATCAATGTGTAAAATCAGCGACATTATGTTAAAGATGCTGATGCGACAGCAACAGCAGCAACAACATCAGCGATTGCAGCAGCAACAGCATCAACAACAGCGCTACTCTCAACAACAGCAGCAATACAGACAACAACAACAGCAGCAGCAACAGCAGTCACAGTACAGACAAATACTTCCCAACTATGGCCAGCAGCAGCAGAGACCGAGACCTTATAATAAAGGTGATAAAAAAGGGACTGTTAACGCAATTCTTAGTCAACCTTGCACAGATTTCCATTTTCAGGAGCTTTTTCATAAGCAAATTCTAAATTTACATTTCTTATTTATGCGGGCCCAAATTTTAAATGATAAACAATGCCAAAGGCAACATGAAATAAAAAGAAATTTAAAATAAAATATGTGATATTTTAACTTTTTTATTGTGTGAGCTTAACGTTTAAAGTTTTAAGAATTAAATCAAATGCTAATTCATAAATAAAAATAAACTTTGTCCGAGTTTGAGCTCGAAAATAATATTTTTACATTTAATACAATCTGTGGCCACAGATTGAAACAACAGAAAAGATTCATTGATTTATTATTAAAAGTAGCTGAAGTGCCCGGCGTTGCCCGTGGAATTTAAGAAACACTTAAAAAAAAATTGAAGAAGGAAATTTCCATTTTTTTAGTTTATTTTACCCCCCGGGGTACCGATGAGTTTCCTCAAATAATTTCAGACATTCGGTCCAGCCGTTTGGCCAACCATATCTAACATATATAGATACATACATACAAATATGTGAGCGAAGAGTTTTATTATACAGATCAAAACCTAGAAAATCAAAATATTTTAATAAAATAGTATTTTTATATTTCAGGGAATCAGACCGGATTAGTAATATCATCAGTATCCAGTTTATCCAGCTCAAGGGACACAAGATTCAGCTATTATCTCCCCCCCCCCCTCCGCCACCCTTTTAAAATCTATTTTTATCTAAATTCTAAAATTTTATGGAAATTTGATTGCAATGGTCTTTTAGAGCAATTCGAGCACCTTTTATAAAAGCAATTAAAACTTTTATCTGAAGCTTTTTAAAGTTGCGAGTATTATTAATTCTTCAAGAAATACATTGTCTTATGCAGTGAGGACCAAAAATTGGAATAGGAAGACGACATTATAGAGATAATTAAAGTGTATTAGATGTTGTTACATAGCAAATAGTTTACTAGTAACTTATTAAGTCACGTATTGAATTAAATGGGCCTGTTTACATTGCACAATTCATTGGACTATTTAAAAACATAACTTGAGCCGGATAATCGTCTTCCTATTCCGGAATTCTCTGGTTTTTATAATTGTTTTTGGTTCCAGTTTAAAGTTTTGTTAAATGGTTTGTGTTTTCTAGTCAGGAGATGAGTGGGTTAAAGTTACCCAGTGGGATAACTATACATAGAGCAGAACCAGAGATAAACCTACCTTCAAGTATCACAATATCCAGGTACCCATCTCACAAAACTTTTCATGCTTGTTCGTTCATAAACCCCCTTGCAGTTTGTGAAATTTTTAAATAAGGCTGTAACTAACGAAGGAAGGATATCGTTGTGAATGTTTAATGGTTTGGTTTTCGTGAAAATAATTGTCTGAAATTAAATTGGTTCGAGTCTGAACTTGATAATCTCGTCGTTTACTTAAAGGACTTAAGTTTAGCACCAAGGATATGTAGTCGGCTTGATCAGAGGCCGAATTTAAAGAATTTGAAGCGGCGGCTTAAATTTAAGCCGCGGCTCAAATATGGTTGGTTTCACTTAAAATTGTATTCAATGTTTCAAGATTTAAGCCGGCGCTCTATTAAAACCGGTTTTTGGCGGATTTGAGACGCGGCTCAATTTCATTAAATTCGGACACAGGTTCCCGAAATCCCAACATCTGGTACGCTGACATCCAGGGTTCAATAATAGAACATGCCCTAAGCGATTTTTAAAACAGACGACCCCAGGCGTGATTGTACACGTATCGTGAGGGGAAGTACAGAAGTTTTCGATTATTAATAATAATATTGTAAAAATTCGCCAAAAGATGTTCAAAAATATTGCGCTTCACTTTTGACCTCAGGATTTCATCATTGTAAACTATAGAAACGTTTCCTCATAAATTGTATTTAAGGACAAGAAAATGTTAAATGTGAACACACGATAGGAATTAATTCAAAAATAAGACAAATGTTCACCAAAATCATTAAAAATCCAGAGAAACATGTTTATTTTCATGTTTAGAGTTGAACCCGAGATTCAGATAGTTGAAGAGAACCTTGTTCCTCAACAGTCCTCCCGAGTTCATCATAATATACAGGTAAACACTAATATTTTAAGATGAGGGGGGAGGAGGTGGTGATGATTAATGGATATCTACGAGGAAATTTTCCTACTTAATTCGTATTCTTAACCCATAAATTCTTTCAATTGAATCAAAATATATATTATGTTCCTTATTCAGTGATAAAATCTTTTTAAAACCATGCAAAACATCTTGGTATTTACTGGCATACCTCAATCAGAGCAGGGAGCTGTCGGACAATCCCTGGCTTCTTGATTTGATTTGACTGGGCTTAAAAACTATTTTAGGTCTAGGAAAGGACTATTAAAATACAAAATTAACACTTTGCTGCAGAAGATTTCTTGTAATTTTGTCTACAGTCTCCCTTTAAGAAGAAGATTTCTTGTAATTATGTTTACAGTCTCCCTTTAAGAAAAAGATTTCTTGTAATTACGTCAACAGTCTACCTTTAAGAAGAAGATTTCTTGTAATTATGTCTACAGTCTACCTTTAAGAATAAAATTTCTTGTAATTACGTCTTCAGTCTCCCTTTAAGAAGAAGATTTCTTGTAATTGTTCTACAGTCTCCTTTTAAGAAGAAGATTTCTTGTAATTATGTCTAAATTCTACCTTTAAGAATAAAATTTCTTGTAAATACGTCTTCAGTCTCCCTTTAAGAAGAAGATTTCTTGTAAATGTTCTACAGTCTCCCTTTAAGAAGAAGATTTCTTGTAATTATGTCTACAGTATATCTTTAAGAAAAAGATTTCTTGTAATTCCGTCTTCAGTCTCCCTTTAAGAAGAAGATTTCTTGTAATTGTTCTACAGTCTCCCTTTAAGAAGAAGATTTCTTGTAATTACGTCTACACTAGTGTACACTCTACAGTCCTTCTAAGCTCCAAGCTGAAATTTAAATATTTAGGCCTCTAGTCAGCAGCAGCAGCAGAGGATGTCTAGAGGTCGACCTGTCCTTTCATCCAGAGGTTCTCCCAGGATGAGTAAGTGCTCTATTGTTGGATTGATTGTTTGATTCAATTAATTTATTCATTGTTGATAAATGTTTGTTTTTTGGACGGAATGATTTTATTTAATAAGAAACTGATATTATTTGCTGTTAATGGGATTGTCATTGCATATATCTATTATTAATTTTTTGATAAATTAATTATTTGAGGATTTTTTTAACGTTTGATAATTGCATTGTTCATTGATTGATTGATTGTCTGGTTGATTTATTGATTTTATCTTACATTTCAGTACTTTCCCATACTGTGCCGAGTACTAACAAGGGTTAATAAGTACAAATGAATTTAAGTAACGATCAATCAGACCATGGCCATGGGGTCGAAAGGAGTTAATTTCTGGTGTTTAAAAAAATTACAACAAATTCAGACTGTAGATACAGGTCACGGTAGGCTTCAGCTACAAGGTGTCCCACATCATATTAGATCGTGTTTAGTTCGAAATTGAAATTTTAGGGACTAATTAGCAAATTAAAAGCAAACAAAGAATCATTTTTAAACAATTTAAAAGGTTTTTATAAAAGATTTCTTGCAGAAAATTCTATGTTTTTTCGAGTATAATGTGCGTATTATGGCGTTAAAGCTTGGAGATAATCTAATATGATATGGGACGCTCTGTACTTTTACTCAGGTATAACAGTATCATTCACATGTCATGCTAACTCTGTGTTCCTCGTACTCCGAAGAAGGTAGAGGATGGAAGGGAGGGGTGGCCGATGGGTACCTGGTAGCATTCGTGTTATTAGAATGACATAATAGATAGATAGATTAGTGAACTATCACTTGCAATTTTGTCTAGGTGCTGTAAACCCTGCTACGTTAGCCCCGTTTGACCGGCTGTGCCGGGTCTGCTCTGTTCCTAACAATGTTATTTTCCGGGTTCAAGATAAACCTGAGGTTTTAACCAGGCTAGAGGCAGTTCTCAATCTCAAGATTGATATCAAGGTTACAGTATATTATGATTAAGGGGTTTCGCTTGTCGCGGGGGGGAAGTTGCGCATTGCGAAAAAATTTTTAAATAGAATCTTAAGAGGAAAGTAAAATTCATTCTTTTCTGTTTTATTTTATACTAATTTGTTTTAATACTTTTTTTAAACCATGTCTGCACAATGTCATATACATTTCAACCAAATGAACCGCAGAAATTTTCTAATTAATTGATTTTCTAATTAATTAGTATTCTAACTAATTAATTTTCTAATTAATTAGTTTTCCAATTTATTATTTTTCTAATTCTTTAGTATTCGATAGAAGTAGTTTTTTAATTAATTATTTTTAATACATTAGTTTTCTAATTTATTAGTTTTCTAATTTATTAGTTTTCTAATTTATTAGTTTTCTAAGTAATTAGTATTCTAATTTATTAGTTTTCTAATTTATTAGTTTTCTAACTTATTAGTTTTCTAACTAATTAGTATTCTAATTTATTAGTTTTCTATTTTATTAGTTTTCTAACTTATTAGTTTTCTAAGTAATTAGTATTCTAATTAGTTAGATTTTATGTGAAGTTCTTTAAATAATTAAGTTTTTAATTAATTGATTATTTTTACAATTAATGAATAAATAAATGAATAAATGAATTAATGAATGAATGAATGAATGAATGGATGAATCAATGAATAAATAAATGGATGAATTAATGAATCAATGAATGATTTAATCAATGAATAAATGAATGGTTGAATTTCTAGGTCGACGAGGAGGAGGGGTATCCTAGTGTAATCTGTAGAAAATGTTGTAATCTTGTGGAAACATTCTACCAGTTTGAGTAGGTTGCATTTAAAATAACAACAGGGGTGTGAACTGTGAATATTTTTCTGAGATATCACTTTTTTTCTCTAGAAGTGAGGTTTGATTTTTTATGGTTTTTATTCGCTGAAGTGGGGAAATAAACAAAATATGAAAAAAGTATAAAAATGTCCAATTTTACATTTTTCCCAAAAATCAGGTTAATTCTAAAAAATATACCCCTCTGGAACAACAATACTGATAATACATGCAACCAATGCTCCACCAAGGAAAAAATGTTTGTATTCAAACACATATTTGAAGTGATAATAAATGAGAATTCATAAAGGCCTTTCTATTGATGAAATGTTTTATTCAATTTTTGATGGAATTTATCCACGAAAAAGTAACTTTTTTCACCCTGCTATTGAAATTTCAAATTTCATACATAATTTGTCTCAGGTATAGGAATGTATCACTATCACGCGGGCGTTAAACATTGTGTGATAGCCTGCATGCATGTTAATGCTCTGCACCCTGAGGGCGGTCTGGGGGTTCCATGTCGGGTTCCCTTTAAGATCTTATGATTATTTATTTATTTATTTATCGACCTGCTTTTAAATAATTTGAGTAAACTGAACAAAACAATATATGTTTTTGAAATGGGTAACATGCGTGCGAGAAAGTTTTTGGTGTGATTTTTAATTTTTTCTAGTTTGTTTTCGCACTTAATAATACCCATTATAATGGCATAAATAGATATTATGAAGTAACTACACTAAACTTGTACCAGTCTGATGGTTGGGTTTCTAGTATCACTAGAGGCTTCAGGCGTGTCATAATAGATGAATATTTAGATGGAAGTTTGTTGAAATACAAAAAAAGGCGATGTTAATATTTTTCTATTTCAGTAAACAGATCAAATCCGGACAGGAAGCCTTGAAACAGAAAGTAGAGGAAAGAAGAAAAGCGAAAGAAGCGCAGGTTTAAATTTATATTGATTTACAGTGTTATGATATTTCTCTACTTGATTGATTGATTGATTTTTTAAAATGACTTTTTCTCTTTTGTATCAGACAAGTAAAAATAAACCACTGAATAGATGCTTAGAATTGTAGTACTCCAAAATTCTACAGTTGTAGCCTGAAAAGTATTGTTTGGTTCTTTTTCGTTTCCTTATTAGTTACAAGTGTAAGAAACTTGTTCTGTTAATTTAGATTCTTAAATCTACTTAATAATTCGAAATGTCAGAATCTGAAGCATTTTATTGTAAAATGCAGTTAATTGAGACGTGTTCTTTCCATCAGACGAAGGTTTTTTTTAACCCTTTGAAATGTCTAGATTTATAAAAGGATTAATTTTTATAATTTGGTTTAGATGCTGGGTACAGAAGAGATCACGATAGAACACAATCCTACATCTCCAGATTCTATAGGAGTTGATCCTTTAGAAACTAGTGGAGTACAGGTAGGAGTTGATCCCTTAGAAACTAGTGGAGTACAGGTAGGAGTTGATTCTTCAGAAACTAGTGGAGTACAGGTAGGAGTTAATCCCTAGGAAACTAGTGGTGTACAGGTAGGCGTTGATCCCTTAGAAACTAGTGGTGTTCAATTAGGAGTTAATTCTTCAGAAACTAGTGGAGTACAGGTAGGAGTTGATCCCCTCGAAACTAGTGGAGTATAGGTAAGAGTTGATCCTTTAGAAACTAGTGGAGTACAGGTAGAAATTTGAGAAACTAGTGGAGTACAGGTAGGAGTTGATCCTTTAGAAACTAGTGGAGTACAGGTAGGAGTTGATCCCTTAGAAACTAGTGGAGTACAGGTACTAGTTAATCCGTTAGAAACTAGTGGAGTACAGGTAGGAGTTGATCCTTTAGAAACTAGTGGAGTACAGGTAGAAGTTGATCCTTTAGAAACTAGTGAAGTACAGGTAGAAATTTGAGAAACTAGTGGAGTACAGGTAGGAGTTGATCCTTTAGAAACTAGTGGAGTACAGGTAGAAATTTGAGAAACTAGTGGAGTACAGGTAGGAATTAATTCTTCAGAAACTCAGAAACTAGTGGAGTACAGGTAGGAGTTGATTCTTCAGAAACTAGTGGAGTACAGGTATGAGTTGATCCCTTAGAAACTAGTGGTGTACAGGAAGGAGTTGATTCTTTAGAAACTAGTGGAGTACAGGTAGGAGTTGATTCTTCAGAAACTAGTGGTGTATAGGTAGAAGTTGATTCTTCAGAAACTAGTGGAGTACAGGTAGGAGTTGATTCTTTAGAAACTAGTGGAGTAATTGATTGGTTTCTTTTTACTAGAAATATTAAGCTATCTAACTTTCTATTTATCCATATATCTATCTATCTAGGCTTCTGTGTTTGTTGATCTACCTGATACCAAGGTTGGAAATATCAAGATTAAACAGGAGTCTCTTAAACATAAGGTAAAGATGGAAGCTTTGCTTTAGTTTAAGAGTTGGGATTCATTGATTTCTTGATTTGCTCCATGTTTTTCCTATCTTGGATTCTCGGATTTATTGATTAGTCCATGTGTTTTCCTATCTTGGATTCTCGGATTTATTGATTGGTCCATGTGTTTCCCATCTTGGATTATTTGATTTATTGATCAGTCCATGTGTTTTCCCATCTTGGATTCTCGGATTTATTGATTGGTCCATGTGTTTTCCCATCTTGGATTCTTGGATTTATTGATTAGTCCATGTGTTTTCCCATCTTGGATTCTTGGATTTATTGATAAGTCCATGTGTTTTCCCATCTTGGATTCTCGGATTTATTGATAAGTCCATGTGTTTTCCCATCTTGAATTATTTGATTTACTGATTAGTCCATGTAGTTTCTCATCTTGGATTCTTGGATTTATTGATAAGTCCATGTGTTTTCCCATCTTGAATTATTTGATTTATTGATTAGTCCATGTGTTTTCCCATCTTGAATTATTTGATTTATTGATTAGTCCATGTGTAGTTTCCCATCTTGGATTCTTGGATTTATTGATTGGTCCATGTGTAGTTTCCCATCTTGGATTCTTGGATTTATTAATTAGTCCACGTGTTTTCCTATCTTGGATTCTCGTATTTATTGATAAGTCCATGTTTTTTCCTATCTTGAATTATTTGATTTATTGATTAGTCCATGTGTTTTCCTATCTTGAATTATTTAATTTATTGATTAGTCCATGTGTTTTCCCATCTTGAATTATTTGATTTATTGATTGGTCCTTGTGTTTTCCTATTTTGATTTATTTGATTTATTGATTGGTCCATGTGTTTTCCTATCTTGAATTATTTAATTTATTGATTAGTCCATGTGTTTTCCCATCTTGAATTATTTGATTTATTGATTGGTCCATGTGTTTTCCTATCTTGAATTATTTGATTTATTGATTAGCCCATGTGTTTTCCCATCTTGGATTAGATAATTGGCGATCGAAGGCAGACGGCATTCCACTTAGGTGCACGTTGACAATTTCTTAAAAGAATTAATTAGATTGTTGTTGATCAGACAAATGGATTAATTGATTGATTGAATTACAGAGAATTGGGCTTTAATATGAGACATTTTATCCCGATGGTCAATGATCTATGATTTCAAATTTTCTGTAAAATTCATAGATTTCCAAAATTTCCGCCTCCCTATCTTAAATTTCTAATTAATATTGATTCTCCGTATTCTAGGACACTACACCCTTTACAACTGTATTTACTGATGCTGTGGATGTAAAAATTAAAATGGAACCAGGGCTAGGGGAGAAGGAAGGAGAGAAGGAAGAGGGAAAGGAGAAGGAGGGAGAGAAGGAGAAAGAGAAGAGTAAGGAAGGAGAGGAGGGAGGATCTCTGTTTGACACCTATCCATTATCCACTACAGAGGATTCAGGTAAACTGGTTTTCCAGGAAATAAGCCAACTAAACTTTGACATTTCAATGGCCTTTGGATGTAAACTCTACGGCGGTGGTTGTCTAGCGACCTGGTTCAAATTTATTAAGTTTGGTCCCAGATCAAATTATTGAAATGCTAGTTGTATTAAATATTAATGAATTATTTTATATTTTAGGATTATTGTTTGATGGGTATCCTTCCTTTCCTTCCAGTTCCTTACCTACAGGTAAGGAAACCGTGCTACACAAACAAATTTTTAATCACATTTTGATGAAAAATCTCATTTTTTTTAACTCTCCGTTTAAGCTGAAATGATAGAAAGATGTTAAACAAGTGATAGAAAATGGGAGAGGGGTCTTGGAAAGCTACGAGAAAGTAGAGACAGATGATTTTCTTCTTAAATTTCCATAAAAAAAATTTTTTATTTGTTGAAGGTGTTGAAGAGCGTCCTGAGATATCTGATTCTGGCGAACTGAGAACCCCTGAACCTGTCTCACCTGAACCAGGATTCCCAGTTATACACGCGGTAACCAGTGCAACGGAGGATACAGAGCAAACCGATCAGAAACCCATCCTTAATCCCCTCATGAATTCACAATCAACAGAGGTGGAATCCAACCTTAATCCCCTCCAGGATTCACAATCCACAGAGGAGGGATCCAACCTTAATCCCCACCAGGATTCACAATCCACAGAGGAGGGATCCAACCTTAATCCCCTCCAGGATTCTCAATCCACAGAGGAGGGATCCAACCTTAATCCCCTCCAGGATTCTCAATTCACAGAGGAGGGATCCAACCTTAATCCCCTCCAGGATTCTCAATCCACAGAGGAGGGATCCAACCTTAAACCCCTCCAAGACAAACAATCAACGGATGAAAACAGAGCGGAACCAAATGCGGAAAATAATAAGAAGACCACAGAAGAAATTAATACTGCTGGTAAAGATGAAGAAGAGGGAAAAGTAATGAAAGAGAACATCGAAAAGTTGAAGAATGGAAATGAAGATAGAACTGATGAACTGGAAAGTAAAGAAGGGAATATGAATGGAGATGAAGAAAAAATGGACACTGATCCAGTGCATGATGAGGATGGTGGGGAGGGTATGAATGGAATAGATGAAGGAGAGAATGGGGAGAATGAAATGGAAAATGATCTTGAAGACCTTGAATCAGATGCTCCTAGTTTCAAGGTACCGCGTTTTAGTAATAAGTCAATTACTCTTTAAACCCCAAGTAGACCCATAGAGTTAACCACAAAGGACGAGACTGTAAAGACGACTCTAAAATAAAAAAAATGACAATCTGAAGCATAATTTTTAGTTTCTGTATTCAATTGATGGTTTACTAAATGATTAAGCACATAAATAAACCAGTTTTGTTCTACAAGAAATACTAAATGCAAGAAAACGGTCTAATTAAATTCCGTACAATTGTTTCTAAAGTCTCATCCTTTGTGGGTAACTCTGTTGTATATTACGTATGTTTCAAGTCAGTAGATTGACCAGAAAGCTGTTACTATTAATTATTATTTTGTTACCAATCCTTTTTACGTTTTTTCATCCTTGATTTAGTAAAGTCACTTCGAGTTTAGAGCGTGGATAGAAGAACCTCCTTATAAGACTGATTTGACCAGACCAGACCAGACCCAGACCCAGACGACCCAGACCCAGACCCAGACCCAGACCCAGACCAGACCTGGACCGGACCGGAATGCTTTCTACAGAATGTATCTTTATGATCGATAATAGAGTGTTTGTTTTCAAGGTCCGTGATCTGAGACAACCAGATGAACAGGATCTGGGAGAGGAATATTATCAGGTAACACAACAAACACACACACACTCACACACACACACCCTATTCTCTATTCTCAGAAGTGGGTTTGGAATTTATGATTTATTTTTGTGATTGTAACAGGATGGAGAGGCTGGGGGTGAAGAGATGCAGATAGACGAAGATGGTCTCGAGGTAGACGGAGATGGTCTTGAGGTAGACGGAGATGGTCTTGAGGTTGACGGAGATGGTCTTGAGGTTGACGGAGATGGTCTTGAGGTTGAAGGAGAGGAGGGAGATCCTTTACTAGAATCTCATGAAGAAGAAGAGTAAGTCCTCTCCTAATTTCGAGTATTGAGTGTTACAATTTATGTATTGGATGTTGTCTTAGTTCTTATTTAAAAGAAGAGCCCTTGTCTCTACTCTTTTAGTTTTAAAGTAAGACATTTCTATGCTTTGATATTGGCTTAACCTAACTTGTATTGGTAAAATACAAAGAAGGTTGATTTGAATGACAAATTGTTTTATCATCTAATTTAAGATCTTAGATAATCTGCCGGGTTATCACAGCCAAAATAAAATTTAATTTGTATTTAGTTTGGATGAATCTGATGATTTTGGAGGATACGATCCTTTGAAACTTGTTGAAATGGAGGCCGGGGGAGAACTCGAGGATCATGAAACAAACGATCAGGAGGAATTGGACGATCATGATGGTTTTGAGAATGAGCAGGACGGATTGGATGATCAAGACTATGACGAGGTGCATGATGAGGAGAATGTGGAAGGGTATGGTGAGCATGATGGACAGGAAGGGGATGATGAAGGCCAGCATGATGGACAGGAAGGGGATGATGAGGAGTATCATGAACAGGAGGAATATTTTGATCCATCTGGAAACCAAGGTAAAATCAACTCCCTTAAAATACAGCATCAATAGTTTCTCCTTTAAAGAAGATTCTCAATAGTGAGTTTTCATTATAACATTCTGGTTTGTGCCTCACATTATAACATTCTGGTTTGTGCCTCACATTATAACATTCTGGTTTGTGCCTCACATTATAACATTCTGGTTTGTGCCTCACATTATAACATTCTGGTTTGTGCCTCACATTATAACATTCTGGTTTGTGCCTCACATTATAACATGCTGGTTTGTGCCTCACGTCCTCTTGAGCACTTCCTGTTCTAGGTAGTAGAAAATATTGATACAATATTTCTTGTTTTCTTTAATTATGAACAAAATAATTTAGATTCCTATTCTGATCCTGATCCAGAAACTGAACGCGAAGAAGAAGAAGAAGCTGGCGCACTTCAAGACGATGACGATGACACCCACCATGCCACAAACGACGAAAATCCTGGAAACAGTTGTCAGCGTCGGACGAGTGAAGAGAATACAGATATGGACGAGGATAGAACAAATACAGAAACTGGAGATGGTGAAAACTCTGAAGTTACAGATAATACTGAGGAAGATGAGCATATAGAGAACCCGGCGAGTACTGCTGATGAAAGTTTAGAATCAGCTACAGAACCAGAGCCCACAGGTACTAAGTTATTATAATTTAATCTTTAAGAGTTTATTTCTGTCTTCAAGAAAGTCTTTTCATGGGTTAATTTAATGATGTTATACATTTGTTTCTTTTATTTAAACAAAATTTCCGGGGCTNATAGCTACACTTGTGTCCCTGTGTGGCATTTAGAGCTTGATTAATAGCTTGCATACTATACAGGGTTACCCACAAAGGATGAAACTTTAATGATGACCAGATTGTAACGGTCTTAATAAAAGAAAATAGCGTAGTTTGTCTTAAATCAAGTCTTGGGAATATAAATTCAATGACTTGGAAAAGGAACAAATGAAGGAAAATAAAATTATTTCTGTGAAATCGTTTCTGAAGCCTTAATATTTCAGTAGTGTTCGTTTTTAAACATATGTTCTCTCAAATTTTAGGAGTCTATACAAATTTGAACATTTAAAAAGTTGAATTTCAAAATTTAGATTAAAACAAACCTTTAATGGGATATTTAGAACATTTTTAAATTTCTCAAATTTAAGTTTAGAAAAACCAAATAAGTTATTGCTCTTCACTACACATTACTGCTTAGGATCCGGAATTAAAATATTGCTCTTCACTACACATCACTGCTTAGGATCTGGAATTAAAATGCTCTTCACTACACATTATTGCTTAGGAATAGGAATTTAGTTATTGCTCTTTACAACACATCACTGCTTAGGATCCGGAATTAAAATATTGCTGTCCACTACACATTACTGCTTAGGATCTGGAATTAAAATTGCTCTTCACTACACATTACTGCTTAGGATCCAGAATTAAGTTATTGCTCTTCACTACACATCACTGCTAAGGATCCGGAATTAAGTTATTACGCTACACTACAAATCACTGCTTAGAATCCGGAATTACGTTATTGCTCTTCACTACACATCACTGCTTAGGATCCGGAATTAAAATATTGCTCTTCACTACACATCACTGCTTAGGATCCGGAATTAAAATATTGCTCTACACTACACATCACTGCTTAGGATCCGGAATTAAAATATTGCTCTTCACTACACATCACTGCTTAGGATCCGGAATTAAAATATTGCTCTTCACTACACATCACTGCTTAGGACCCGGAACTAAAATATTGCTCTTCACTACACATTACTGCTTAGGATCCGGAATTAGATATTGCTCTTCACTACACATCAATGCTTAGGACCCGGAATTAAAATATTGCTCTTCACTACACGTCACTGCTTAGGACCCGGAATTAAAATATTGCTCTTCACTACACATTACTGCTAAGAATCTGGAATTAAGTTCTTGCTCTTCACTTCACATCACTGCTTAGGACCCAGAATTAAAATCTTGCTCTTCACTACACATCACTGCTTAGGATCCGGAATTAAGATATTGCTCTTCACTACACATCACTGCTTAGGACCTGGAATTAAAATATTGCTCTTCACTACACATTACTGCTTAGAATCTGGAATTAAGTTATTGCTCTTCACTTCACATCACTGCTTAGGACCCGGAATTAAAATATTGCTCTTCACTACACATCACTGCTTAGGATCCGGAATTAAGATATTGCTCTTCACTACACATCACTGCTTAGGATCTGGAATTAAAATATTGCTCTTCACTACGCATCACTGCTTAGGACCCGGAATTAAAATATTGCACTTCAGTACACATCACTGCTTAGGATCCGGAATTAAATATTGCTCTTCACTACACATCACTGCTTAGGATCCGGAATTAAAATATTGCTCTTCACTACACATCACTGCTTAGGATCTGGAATTAAGATATTGCTCTTAACAACACATTACTGTTTCGGATTCGGAATTAAGTTATTGCTCTTTACTGCACATCACTGCTTAGAATTCCTTGATCTGGATCAAATTAAAGAAAATAAAACCTGTTTCTCCACATTTCTTAGAGTCAAGAAATGGGACCCTTCCTAATCATTAAATGGGAAAGCGTAAAACAAGACAAAAACCTTTTACAGTAAAACTCAAAGAAATGCTTGTGAGCTGAATCAGGATTTAACACATTTTTACGCTTGTGTTCTTGTGGGGCATTTAGAGCTTGATTAATAGCTTGTATAATAGCTACGCTTGTGTTCTTGTGGGGCATTTAGAGCTTGATTAATAGCTTGTATAATAGCTACGCTTGTGTCCTTGTGGGGCATTTATATCTTGTTATAATCCTGGGAATGTGAACCATATTCATCCCCCCCTACTTGGTCCCCCATCTTGTTAAATTCTTGTGAAAATAAACCGTATTCCCAGCTGGTATTGTTATTTTTTTAGTTATAAATGATCTAAACTAAATAAACCTTTAATTATTCAATAAAATATGATATAAACTACTTTCCTTTTGCACCTAAAGGTTGGAACTTATGCATCCAGAGATCAGAACTTATGCATCTAGAGATCAGAACTTATGCACCCAGAGATTGGAACTTATGAATCCAGAGATCAGAACTTATGCACTCAGAGAACTGAACTTTTGAAACCAGAGTTCGGAACTTGCTCATCCAGAGATCAGAACTTATGCACCCAGAAATCGGAAATTATGCATCCAGAGATCAGAACTTATGCACCCAGAAATCGGAAATTATGCATCCAGAGATCGGAACTAATGAACTCAGAGATTGGAACTTATGCATCCAGAGATCAGAACTTGTTTGTGGAATATCATTAATCTTGATCTTGATTTCCTACGTGGGGACTTTAAATCTAATGATAAATTCTCAATCTCTCAGTCAAAGCAACCCTGCAGGGTTTGACATGATAAAAAAGGAATTAAGCTGACCTGCTTCTGCATCAACTGAAGATCAATGCTTAATCCCAAGATTTACAACAAGAAGTTTTGACTTCACCCAGGAAATATTTTTACTGGCTTTATGTTCCTATGGGGAAGTTGGCGGGTAAATAATTCTGGACTTTATATGTTCGCCATTGGTTTGTCGGGGACTAAAAGTTTGCAGGGCAGATCTCATTTAATATAACATTTTTATATCATAGAAATAAAAATAAAATTAGGCTAATACATTAAGCAGTTGAGTTAACTTATTCAGTTTTTCTTTCTGGAGTTTGATTTCAGTGGTTGTTGTTCAGGAGTTTGTCTTTCAGGAGTTTGTCTTTTAGAAGTTTGTCTTTCAGAAATTTGTCTCTCAGAAATTCGTCTCTCAGAAATTTGTTATTCAGAAATGTGTCTATCAGAAATTGGCCTTTTAGTCTTTTTGTCTTTCAGGAGTTTGTATTGTATTTCAGGTGTTTGTTCTTGATTGTTTTCTGACCTCGGATATTTATTTTATCTTCAAAAATGGTTGTTAAAGAAGAATGATATTGTTTCGCTACTTAGCGAATTCCCTAAAGACCTAATGAAATCTATAAGTACCGAGTGGTGAAATAATTTCTATTTAAATGATTGCTTTCTTTTATAACAGAGATTTGAAACTAAAATGAAATGGTTTAAACAAAAATAAGTTTTGAAATAAAAACGAATACGAATCTAGCTGGAGTCTACCTTCAGGGAAATTTGGCAATACTAGAGGATCTACTCCACCAGACCAACGTGAGAGGCCTAAGAACTAGATGTGCACACCAAGATCAGAATGGAGTTAAAGGTCACGATGTTGCTCTGCAACTCTTTGATGTTATTCAGTCCGTTCCTGGAGCTGGATATGTTCGCAGGGATAAACCAGGGATTATAGATTACGATGTTGCTCATTGGCTGTTGATATCACCAATGTGCAGTTTTAGACCCAGGATAGTTCCAGGTTAGACCCGGGGCTGAGCCGAATCCATATCTACATCTACATCTACGTTCACATCTACATCTAAATCTACACGGCTGCCTATTATGTCGAAGTATCGAGAAACTCAAGGTGAACGATAACTTTTGACACCGTTCCCCTGGGGATTTGTAATATTTTCTGTTGTTATGTTATCAGGATCTTTATTATCTATGTTAGTAATATATCTTATCTATCTAAATGTTGACCCTGACTGGCCATTACGGTCAGTTTGATTTGACCTGTATATGAATAAATATAGTAATAGATTAACCTTTGTGTTATACGGACGAATATAGAGCCTTGAGTTTTGGCTAGAGATAGAGTCAGTGAGACTAGAATTAGACTTTGATTAGAGTAATCTCGGGACCTAGATTTATTACATGTAGGAAGGAAACACAAGAGTATGTAGAAAGTATATTCTGTTAATACCAGAGAAACATAAGAGTATGTAGAAAGTACATTCTGTTAATACCAGAGAAGCATAAGAGTATGTAGGAAGTACATTCTGTTAATACCAAAGAAACACAAGAGTATGTAGAAAGTATATTCTGTTAATATCAGAGAAACACAAGAGTATGTAGAAAGTACATTCTGTTAATACCAGAGAAACACAAGAGTATGTAGAAAGTATATTCTGTTAATACCAGAGAAACACAAGAGTATGTAGAAAGTATATTCTGTTAATATCAGAGAAACATAAGAGTAAGAGCTATAAAGAAAAACAATATAGTTTTTTGAAAACAGTGATAACCAGAAAACTGTAAAATAGGTAGACAGCATTAGCGATAAAAAGATCATTTGATGTTGTTACAAAACAAATAGTTTTACTAGTAAGTTATTAAATCACTTATTAAGTAAAAAGGATCTGTTTACAGTGGAAAATTGCTGTGTCTCATGAGTATTGGCCTATTTTAAGTCATAACTTGAGTCTAAGTATTTCTGTATCACTGTATAATATGCAACTTATACTTATACATACATAAACAAAAAAGGATGTAATTTCTTAGAAACAACCAATAAAGACTGCTTTTTTCATACTTAAACATAATATACTAAAACTTGAGAACTGCAAGGTTAAAGTTGTACCTGTAATTTATATAATAAAACAAGACATTCATATTTATATGTTGCCTGAAGTTTTAAAACTCGATGGATATTAATATAATTTTAATTTCGATTTTAGATACACTCGCTGGCAGCGAAAGGGGCTTGAAAATTGTAGTTTTGATCCGTTTCACATGATAGAATTTTGTTCTTCTCTGGTTAGGTTGATACTGGGTGTTTTGAAGCATGTAACCTTGTTTTAGATTTCAGGGAAAAATAGTAAATAACAAATCAAAAAATAAACATACATAAATTTAAATTGAATGATGAACTGATAAAATGATATTCATTAAATTAATAATTCATGTTATGGGACCTTATCATCATAGACAGGAAACAGATAAAAAGGTAGAATGTAGACAAGGATTTAGGAAAATAAGGAAAAAATCAAGGATGTGTACAAAAAAGGATAAATAAAACGTATTATTACGACAAGACTGGGAGGAGAAGGATTGGAACAGAGAAATAAACCTTTTTTATTTAAATTTTTATTTCTTTAACCAAATATAACTGGTGCATAAATATATCTTTAAATCATCATTTTTTTATTGCTAATTGTCATTTGCCATGTAAAAGTCAGCAATAATATAAAACATCTTTCTAATCTTATATATGTGGAATCCCAAACTATTAGAATCCTAATCGACCATCAACAATGTATACATGAGATATGGAAAAGTTGGGAACAGGCAAAATAGGTTGAACCGGATTTCGAATGGAAATCAACTGTGGAAGAAGTTGGGATTGGAAGAGTCGGGATTAGGAAGTTGGAATGAATTAGATAGGAATCAATTGAATTGGAATCCACTAAAGAGGGATGATAAACAAGGTTTGGTAAATTGGGAGTTGGAGTAATTGGAAATTATGAGTAATGAATAGATGATTTTTGGGAACCACTGTAATGGAATAGAATGAGCAATATATTAAAGTTTAGTATAAAGATACAGATAGGTTAAAATGCATGTGTGTAAAACTATAAGAGAATAAAGGGTTTAGTGGATACAAATGTTAAATAGGAATAAAGACAACATTTTGGAAGAAATGAATGGATTATTGTCAAGTTTGAATTAGAGAGAGAAAAGAAAATAAAAATCATCTTTAGAATCATTTAATAATTCGATTCAAGATCTATATTTGTTTTATATATTCTCAATGCCAAACATTTTTTGAAGCATAGATTACATAAAAAGTAATCAAGAACTTTAAAGTTAAACTATATATTTCATGCAAATATTAAGATATGCTTAATGTTTATTATTTTAATGAATTAATTAGAAATTATGTTTATTTCTTATTCAGACTGGAAAAGAACACAAGTTAATGTTGACCTCAGATGTCCTGGTTATGGCATGAACTGTGATATCGATTTCCATGAAGGAAATAAAACCAAGTAAATTATGATATATAATCTTTCCATTCCTTTGATTTACATTTTGGAGGTTAGGCATTATAGGTGTTTAACTAGATATAAAAAAGTATTAAAAATGTTAATTTTATTATATATTTTATTAAAATTAATTTCTAGCTTAATTAGTGCTTAACAAAGAAATGATTCAAATTGAAAATTTTTTATGTTTTTTAAATGCACAAGTGCTTTGGTTTATTGAACTTTTTATTTTATGCCTTAGCCCGCAAAATATATGCGATCTAACATTTTTGGATACCATTCACCAACTCTAAGTTTAAGAAAAGATAGTAAAGAAGCTTAAGTGATCAAATTTTAAGTTGCTTAGAGTTTTAAAAAATCTTGGAATACATTTTTATGGATTACATAAATTAACTTGGAAAGTACTGTGAACTATCCAATTTAATTTTTTGTTTTTATTTTAGTAATTGGGAGGATTGTGCTCTCCAATGTGCAAATGATCGGGTAACCCTATTTTTTCACTAAAGAATAAGATTTTGCTGAGAAAAATTGATTTTATATTTCTTGCTGATTGTAACGTAACTAATTCTTATTCATACATGAGATAGCTGCCTTTTTCAGAAAAATAAAATCATTACTTTTTTTCATTTTCATTTTAATTAATGGTATGATCTCTACTTAGTGTTTAATATTTTATTTTTTCTGTTTTTTAACCTTTATCATTTATCATACAGCTTTAACTCAATCTCTCCATTCAATTTTGGATTTATCTATGTTTAAATTTACATTAAAGACCTGTGTCTACTGGAATTGGGTAACACTAGAATCAGCTGGATATGCTGGACACTGCCACCTTATGGTAAGTAAATACTTGTATCTTGTTTAATTAAAGTGGGGATCTTCTAAAGGGATAACTTGCTAATTGGTAGTGTAAAATTTATTGATAAAAACATGGCCAAAATATGAAAATTATGTAAACCTGAGAGATGGAATGCAGACCTGCTGTGAGCTCTCCAACCCCTTTTCTAAATACTGTTGAGATAATGCTCCAGGTTCAAATCGTGCTTCATTTATTCATTTGTTGAACTATATAGTATATATCTTATACCAGTGTTGAAATCTCATGTTGTTTTTGATTCATTTTTTCCTTCAGGGTTCCTGCCCTAGTCCCAGCATCAGTGCTTATTGTATTTCTGGACTTTTTGACTGCTTTGAAAATCATTGTTCTAAATAGTTAGTTAGTTAAATAAATGAAAAATATTTGGTGCAAAATTTAATTGGATATTTTCCTTGCTTTTGCACAAATGCTTATGTAATAAAAAGTCATATTTGGTGTTATTTTGTTGGAAGTCAAGATTACCCTATTGAAGGCTGGGGGTTCTAAATATATTTATAAACCATTCCCACAGATAGAAAAGGCCTTAAAGTTAAAATATAGGTTTGCAATGCATGGTATTAAACCAATTTGTTAAAGCCAGTTCATTGTATAAAAAAACTTACTTAATTTATTTGGGTGCTAGGGAGTATTTAAAAAATGTCAAAAAAAACATGGGAAAAATGTTAAATTTGTTGTTAAAATTGTTACACATGTCATTAAATCCATGTTTCAAAGTTTTTTTTAAAAATGTCACTTTTAAATCTGTAGGGAAAAATGTTAAGGTTAGAGAGCTGACATTTCTAGATTTTTCCCAAATAGATATTTCCCAAATCTTGAGCAAAATTTTTTTATAAGTGACTGAGTGTTCAGGCGTACTGCCTGAAATAGGCCTGTTTTACCGCCTAGATTATATTTACTTTTAATACCACTAAAAATTGTACAATCTTTCTGAGTAAGAAATGTTTAAAGATTTAGTATAAATCTTATAAACCACTTTATGAGTCCATATAAGTTTCTAATCATGACAATCAATAAATAACTCTAATCTTAGAAAAATTCTTATGCCTAGGGTCGTTAATTGTTTTTGAAAACTTTAATGAGAAAAAAACTATCATGTTTGCAAGCAACCCACTTGTTTTAAGCTTTTAGAAAACAAATAATGATCGTTTTCAAAAACAATAGTTTTTTTAAAAACGATAAGCAACCGTTTTTTATACGCTTGTTTTTTACTAAACTATTGTTAACAAAGGGTCATTGTTATTGAATGTTAACAAAGGGTTGTTGTTGTCTTATACTGGAAAAAGTTGTGGGGAACTAAAACTTCTTGATATTTTCTTCTCTCTTCGTTAACAATCATTAAGGAAGGGTCGTTATTTACATTTGTTAACAAAGGGTTGACATTTACATTCGTTAGTGAACTAACTTTTTAAAAACGGTTGTTTTTGAAACTATCTTTTTTAAAAACAAACGTTCTGAAAACGACTGTTTTTTAAACGATTTCCTTTAAAAAATAATCAGATTTAAAAACGATCCTTTTGTTTTTCGTTTTTTGTCGTCGTTTTCATATTCAAATGATCTTTTTAAAAAAATGAAAATGATCCATCCCTACTTACGCCACTAGGTCAAAAGAAAAATTTCCTTACACATAAAATTGTTTAGTGCATAGCAGAGGCTTTATCTGCACAGTGGGGATAGGCTTTGTTTGCACAGTGGAGGCTCAGTCTGCCTAGCAAATCGGGGAGGCTCGATGTCTACATACATTCTTCCTCGTCCTGAAGGCCATTCAGGGATAGGGTTAAGGAAGAGCACCCTTGAATATCAAACTAAGTATAAAAAAGAAACTATAAAAATTTATATTATTTTAATGCACTCATTCACAACTAAATTATGCTTTATTTTACAATTAAAATATATTCCTACTATTCGTTTTCAAAAAAAACTAAGAATTTTTTAAAGCTTGCAATCAATGTATTTTTGGTATGTATTGGGAACATGAACTGCACACCCCCTCTCTGTCCTCCCATCTTGTTATGATCCTGGGAACATAAACCATATTCCACTCCCCCCAGGTCCCCATCTTGTGATGTTCCTTGGTTTTCCCATCTTGATATAATCCTGGGAACATAAACCATATCCCATTCCCCCAGATCCTCATCTTTTCATGTTCCTTGGTATTCCCATCTTGTTATAATCCTGGGAACATAAACCATATTCCACTCCCCCA
>NW_019396554.1:0-9816 GCF_000591075.1 Eurytemora carolleeae | reverse complement strand
AAGACGATGACGATGACACCCACCATGCCACAAACGACGAAAATCCTGGAAACAGTTGTCAGCGTCGGACGAGTGAAGAGAATACAGATATGGACGAGGATAGAACAAATACAGAAACTGGAGATGGTGAAAACTCTGAAGTTACAGATAATACTGAGGAAGATGAGCATATAGAGAACCCGGCGAGTACTGCTGATGAAAGTTTAGAATCAGCTACAGAACCACAGCCCACAGGTACTAAGTTATTCACAAAAGATTAGACTTTAATGTCGACCTAAATATCTTTAAGAGTTTATTTCTGTCTTCAAGAAAGTCTTTTCATGGGTTACTTTAATGATGTTATACATTTGTTTCTTTTATTTAAACAAAATTTCCGGGGCTTTTCCTGGCCCCAGACTACACTTTTGTAAATTAATATCCATCTTAGGCAGACTTACGGATTGGTTTAATTACTAATCGATTTCCCGCGGTGGTCATGCCTTGCAAGGGTAACAAAAATGAAGCGATTGATTCTCAATTTTATAAGCGCCGACATTGGATATCGAAATCGAGCGTTAACGATTATCGATATTAAATATTTCACTTTAAAGTTCAGATCTCAGGAATATTAAAAAAATTATCAATGAGGAGCCAAAAACTATTGTCAAATGATTTTTATTTTTATTTTAAGCGTTATCTTATTTTTATGTTTTTTTTAGGGCGTTGATGTGTTAGGGCTACGAAAAAAGAAGATTTCAAATTGATGTTGAAACTTCTGTTCTATTTCTGTATTAACTTCAGGGATTGTACAAATTAGTTTTTACATGTACAGATCTCGCTGTATATTGTACATACCTACTTATATCATGTACATTTGCTAAGTCCGTCATTAATTCAATAAAATGTAAATTGTAAGAGTTTTAAAACAATTTATTATTAATTGCATTGCTTTAATCCCGAAAAGAACCCACCTACACCTCTTTACGTTTATCTTAGTTTCTGTTTAACCAATAACTTCGGAGCCATCGAAAGAATTTGTATAATGTCGTCTTGACAATTTTCAATTGGTTTTATAATTTTACCTCACCTCAGCGTTGAATACTGAACAGGGTACTCGTAGACTCCCGCCGTTTACCCGCACTTGACGATTTTTACCGGGAAACAAACTTTTCGTTATAAGAGTTGACCCACTCAACTTAGAATCTCAAAACAAAACTAAGAACATTCCCGTTGTTCCATGAAAATCGAATTTTGTCGGAGGCTGATTTTTGAAATTTTTTTCATAAAAAAACTTTCCCTGGGGTTTCTTGTGGTTTCACAAATTTGGGCCGGAAAGTTCAGCCATTTTGACATTTAGTGGATACAAACAAACAAACAGACAGACACACAAATTATGTTTTTAGAATAAGATATAATTTAGTATAATATCGAATAATTCCTTAACTTTTGGTCGAACATTGTTTAACCAGAGTTAAATAATTTATAAAATAGTTTTTAGCCTTTATTATTGATGGAGTTACAACAATTTAACCAGGAAAGACCAAAAACAGTAAAATGGTTATTAAAGTAAATCCTTTCAAAATATGAAAATCCGTATTAAAGCTTGTTATTCCATACTTTCTCCAGCCCCCCCCCCCACACACACATTAAATTCCTCTTTCCGTCAGATGGATTTTTATTGTAAACTTAAAGTTAAAAGATGACGTTTGTTTGTCTTAATTGATAAGAACCTGGGCCAATAAATGTACAATATTTTTAAACAGAAACTTGTAAATAGCAAATATATTATACACTTTACAGGGTTACCCACAAAGGATGAGACTTTAATGATGACCAGATTGTAACAGTCTTAATATAAATAGCGTAGTTTGCCTTAAATCAAGTCTTGGGAATATAAATTCAATGATTTGGAAAAGGTAGAAATGAAAGGAAAGTAAAATAATTTCTGTAAAATCATTTTTGAAGTCTTAATCTTTCAGTAATGTTCGTTTTTAAACAAATGTTTTCTCAAAATATAGGAGTCTATAAAAATTTGAAGATCTAAAAAGTTGAATTTCAAAATTTAGATTAAAACAAACCTTTAAAGAGTTATTTAAACATTTTTAAAATCTCAAATTTAAGTTTGGAAAAACCAAATTAAGTTATTGCTCTTCACTACACATCACTGCTTAGGATCTGGAATTATTGCTCTTCATTTCACATCACTGCTTAGGATCTGGAATTAAGTTATTGCTCTTACTACACATCACTGCTAAGGATCTGGAATTAAAATATTGCTCTTCACTACACATCACTGCTTAGGATCCGGAATTAAAATATTGCTCTTCACTACACATCACTGCTTAGGATCCGGAATTAAAATATTGCTCTTCACTACACATCACTGCATAGGACCCGGAATTAAGTTATTGCTCTTCACTATACATCACTGCTTAGGACCTGGAATTAATTATTGCTCTTCACTATACATCACTGCTTAGGATCCCGAATTAAAATATTGCTCTTCACTACACATCACTGCCTAGGACCCAGAATTAAGTTATTGCTCTTCACTATACATCACTGCTTAGAACCCGGAATTAAATATTGCTCTTCACTATACATCACTGCTTAGGATCCGGAATTAAAATATTGCTCTTTAGTACACATCACTGCTTAGGATCCGGAATTAAAATATTGCTCTTCACTACACATCACTGCTTAGGACCTGGAATTAAAATATTGCTCTTCACTACACATCACTTCTTAGGACCCGGAATTAAGATATTGCTCTTCACTACACATCACTGCTTAGAATCCGGAATTAAGTTATTGCTCTTCACAATACATCACTGCTTAGGACCCGGAATTAAAATATTGCTCTTCACTACACATCACTGCTTAGGACCAGGAATTAAGATATTGCTCTTCACTACACATCACTGCTCAGGATCCGGAATTAAGTTATTGCTCTTCACTACACATCACTGCTCAGGATCCGGAATTAAGATATTGCTCTTCACAACACATTAATGCTTCGGATTCGGAATTAAGTTATTGCTCTTTACTGCACATCACTGCTTAGGATTCCTTGATCTGGATCAAATTGGAGAAAATGAAACCTGTTTCTCCACATTTCTTAAAGTCAAGAAATGGGACCCTTCCTAATCATTAAATGGGAAAGCGTAAAACAAAACAAAAACCTTTTACAGTAAAACTCAAAGAAATTCTTGTGAGCTGAATCCGGATTTATTACATTTTTACGCTTGTGTCCTTGTGGGGCATTTAGAGCTTGATTAATAGCTTGTATAATAGCTAGGCATGTGTCCTTGTGTGACATTCAGAGTAAGAGAAATAGCTAGGTTTATAGCTACACTTGTCTCCCTGTGTGACATTTAGAGCTTGAGTAGTAGCTAGATTGATAATCTACGCTTGTGTCCCTGTGTGGCATTTAGAGCTTGAGTAGTAGCTAGATTGATAAGCTACGCTTGTGTCCCTGTGTGACATTTAGAGCTTGAGTAGTAGCTAGATTGATAATCTATGCTTGTGTCCCTGTGTGGCATTTAGAGCTTGAGTAGTAGCTAGATTGATAAGCTACGTTTGTGTCCCTGTGTGACATTAAGAAATTGAGTATTAGCTAGATTAATAAGCTTCACTTGTGTCCCTTGGTGACATTTAGAGCTTGAGTAGTAGCTAGATTGATAAGCTACGCTTGTGTCCCTGTGTGGCATTTAGAGCTTGAGTAGTAGCTAGATTGATAAGCTACGCTTGTGTCCCTGTGTGGCATTTAGAACTTGAGTAGTAGCTAGATTGATAAGCTACGCTTGTGTCCCTGTGTGGCATTTAGAGCTTGAGTAGTAGCTAGATTGATAAGCTACGCTCGTGTCCCTTGGCGGCATTTAGAGCTTGAGTAGTAGCTAGATTGATAAGCTACACTTGTGTCCCTGTGTGACATTTAGAGCTTGAGTAGTAGCTTGTTTTATAGCTATGCTTGTGTCCCTGTGTGGCATTTTGAGCCTGCTGAGTTGCGTCCTGGTTGACTTGGATACCGGAGTAGTAGCTAGATTGATATCTATACACTGTACGCTGTACACTGTACGATGTACACTGTACACTGTATGTTGTACACTGTACATTAACTGCATTATACTGTACGCTGTTTTTTTAGGCTGTATATTCTGTGTTGTACACGTCAAGCTAACACAAATTGCAACTAATATTGAAATCTTATATGTTTTATAATCATAACTCCTACTTTAATAAAACTTTTGAGAGAAAAAAATGTTTACAAATTTAGAAAAGCCTTTGAGAAAAAAAAAGTTAAAATTTCTAATGTGAAATTTGATAAATTTGTTATCAAAGTTTGCGTAAATTCAGAGCAAGAAGAGGATCTACGAGGTAAAACAATCGTACTAGTAATGTCCCATATATTTGAGTTTCTCCTTCACATAAATTTCACTTGAAGGGGATCATTCATTTGGTGTACAGTCCCGTTTTGCCTCATATAGTCTTTATTTGTACAGTACTGCTTGCCTTGGCCAGTAGAAATTCGGCCCGGTACATGAAATGAACTGGAATGTACCATGCCTTCTGTCTTTTTTACATTGTGGAATCTTTACATTGTACGTCTGTTTGTTGTTCTCTGTGCACAGTACTTTGTACACTTTTTAAATAATGATATTTTTTGTTTCTGGAATCCTGAGTTTAAAGTCCATGTTTATTTACAAGCATTATCTCAGGTTTGAACAGTATAAAAGAATGAATAAGTTTATGAATTTATTAGTGCTTTATAAAGTTTAAAACTTTACTGCTAAACTCAGAAAAAAATATAAGGTAAAATATTCATTTATCAATTTAATTTAAATAGTTTTAAATGCAAATTATAAGTCAGTTTAAGCAATTAAGAACACATTTATAAATCATTTTACTAAATAACATTTGTTTCTTTCAGGTATGATTCTTTCGATTGTATCTATTCTTTTTGCTGGATATCTGGCCTCCTGTAGCAGGGTAAGTTTTTATATCAATTCAAACCATATCCTGCTATTTATAGGCAAAACAGTATGCTTAATTTAATGAAAATGTGAAAACAATTTTACTCAATAATTAATCTTACAGCTTTCTATTTTCATATTTTTAATTATAAGCTAGGTTTTAATTGTCCTTATGTTTATATTGGTATTTATTGTAGGGATCTGTTTCTGCAGAAACAACTGCTGTACTTCTAGGAGGTGAATATGGTAAGTTTTTCTTATTTATTCTTATTCAATAAAGAAACACAAATATATACTTCTGTAGAACACAAGATATATAAATCAAATTATTATGATTGAATCAAAATTGTTTTAAAATATTATGATTAATATATAAAAAACTCACCATAGACCTATTTTCAATGAAAACCTTCAACTTTTAAATTAAAAATCTAATTTGAATTTGAATTTTAAATTTAAATTACATTTTTACGTTAACTAGAATATATGATAAAATATAATCATAATATGTAAGTTTTTATGTTCTCAAATAATGTTTTTTAAATCTTTACTTAAATATTTCAGCTAGACAGAAACATGAATGAACCATATTTACATCATATTTTAGATTCTAGATTTAGATTATTCTCGAGTCCAGCAGATTTATTATCAAATCTCATCTAAATCAAAGACTATCATTAGAAAAGATTTTAAAGAATTTTTAATAATTTTATTTATTAGTGGTTTATTTTCTACTAATAATACCTTTGCAACCTGATGGTGTAAACCTTTGATGCTTCAAATTTAGCCTTTTCTGTATACAACAGAATTTAAATGTTAAAATATGAAAGGATTACAAAGCTATTAGGATTAGTGAAAAAAAAAATCTATTCCTTTGTCGTATACTTGTCAAAAAGACAATATTAAAAGAAACGAAATTGAGTTTAGCAAAAGTTTCAGGTCCCTAAATATAACATTTGTTTTTTCATTTTCTTTCTTGAAAAATAATTAGAGTATTACCCCGGTGGTTTCACCAAAAAAATTGTAAGAAAAGGCTTATTAAGAATCTCAGTAACTCTTTTTACTTTGTAAATTCATTAATTGTAATCTAAACTGGAACTGGGTAAAACAAATATTTATTAGGATTCTGTACAGGCAGAAATGCATTTTTCTGATTGTTTTTAAATATGGTCCCTGATTGAAGGGACCGAAAGTGCACAAAGTTCATAGGAAAAGTGCATTTTAGTTATTAGATAATGCGTTTTTCAATATCTTCTGAATTAAATCAAAAATATTGGAAAACTTTTATTAAAATAAATGCATATCCAAATATAGTTATATAGTTATATAAACATAATTAGTTTCCAGTAACTTCACCCCAGACCCAGTCTCCCGGATTATAAAATACAAACTTTAATACGATAACAAAGAAAAAACATGTTATATAAACATATAAAACTATTCAACCGACTACAGATTTCTAAAGAATTTCCATGGAAGGAAAATATCAAATTTTTCTTATAAGATGTTATATAATAATAAAGACGTCAGAAATTTTAATTCTTGAAGGTTTTTCCAGGATTTTAAATTTTGTTCATTAAACGGAATGTTTTCGAAAAAACGTTATAGCTGTAAATATGTTTAGATAGACCCCACCTTTAAGTTTAGATAGACCCCCACCACTCAAAGATGAAAGACGGAAATAATTTCTATTTAAATTAATGTTTTCTTTTATAACAGAGATTAGAAATTAAAATGAAATGGTTTAAACAATAATAAGTTTTGAATTAAAAACGCGATTTTCACGGTTTCATATTTTCGTGATAAATAAAAGTTTTCTTATGAGTAAAATAGAAAAACGTTCTGAAATCACTTAATAGATTCACATTTAAACATATTTCATTTCAACTTAATAATATAATTTGTAGAATTAGGATAATGATGTAATTATGCCAAAACTCTAAAAACGATATCTAATTATTCTCTAACTGACACTTAAAGCTATCTGAATTTATTTCTCTACCGATCAATGATTAACACAAACATTTGCATTCAGATTATATCTCCAACTAACTACAGGGTGTCCCAATAAACATAGGAATTCAGTGACGAATTGGATATCGTCTTTGTTATGAATTAGCATTGTAATATCTGATTTCAAAAGCCATGATATTATAAAGTCTGCTAGAGTTTATTTTATGAAAACAGTAAAAGACTGCAAAGATGTGTCCATAATGTCTCCGCAAGATGAACAGTGAAGACGGACAAGTTTACTCCGTTTGTATACTGTAATTTTCTTGTTTTACTAAGTCCAACCATATGCAGTCAAAACATAAACAAACAAATTGTAAACATAGCAGACGAAAATCTTATGGATTATAGCTTTCTCAGCGAATAGACGAATAGANTTTATTACAATCATAAAGGAATTATAGATAAACATATACATGGTACAAAGATATATAAAGATTATGTTGTATTTATTACAATCATAAAGGAATTATAGATAAACATATACAGGGTACAAAGATATATAAAGATTATGTTGTATTATTACAATCATAAAGGAATTATAGATAAACATATACAGGGTACAAAGATATATTAAGATTATGTTGTATCTATTACAATCATAAAGGAACTGGCGTCTTTGCCACACACTCAAATTTTCTATTTCCCTAGAAACCTAACTGTGTAAATCTTTGAAATTACAATAATTTCAAACTTAAATTATTTGATTTATTAGAAAATACATTATTTGTAATTTAAAATATCTGCAAAGATATAGGAATATCAGAGTTTGTGTCAAAGACTCAATTCCTTTACAAAAAATTCATGAATCCAATTCTCTTTGGATATAAACAAGATAAGAATTGAAAACTTGTTTTTCTTGTTCAGTTTCCTCATTTTGGCCAGATCCCTGAATAAAATTCTCATCTAATATATGTTTTTTTCTTTCCCCAAAAAATTTTAACGTTACATTTTGCAAAACGGCCATGTGTGACATTTTTTTACAAGTTTATTGTGCTGCATTCAATATTTTACAGTTTCTAAATATCCTTGGTTCAATATTTTACATTTTCTTAATATCATTGGATCAATATCTTACAGTTGTAAATAGTTTTGGTTCAATATTTTACAGTTTCTAAATATCTTTGGTTCAATATTTTACAGTTTCTAAATATCATTGGTTCAATATTTTGCAGTTTCTAAATATCATTGGTTCAATATTTTACAGTTGTTTAATATCCTTGATTCAATATTTTAAAGTTTCTAAATATCCTTGGTTCAATATTTTACATTTTCTTAATATCCTTGGATCAATATTTTACAGTTTCTAAATATCCTTGGTTCAATATTTACAGTTTCTAAATATCCTTGGTTCAATATTTTACAGTTTTAAATATCATTGATTCAATATTTTACAGTTTCTAAATATCATTGGTTCAATATTTTACAGTAGTTTAATATCCTTGATTCAATATTTTACAGTTTCTAAATATCCTTGGTTCAATATTTTACAGTTTCTAAATATCCTTGGTTCAATATTTTACAGTTTCTAAATATTCTTGGTTTAATATTTTACAGTTTCTAAATATCCTTGGTTCAATATTTTACGGTTTCTAAATATCCTTGGTTCAATATTTTACAGTTTCTAAATATACATAGTTCAATATTTTACAGTTTCTAAATATCCTTGGTTCAATATTTTACAGTTTCTAAATATACATAGTTGAATATTCTAAAGTTTCTAAATATCCTTGGTTTAATATTTTACTGTTTCTAAATATCCTTAGTTCAATATTTTATAGTTTCTAAATATTCTTGATTCAATATTTTACAGTTTCAAAATATCCTTGGTTCAATATTTTATAGTTTCTAAATATCCTTGGTTAAATATTTTACAGTTTCTAAGTATTCTTAGTTCAATATTTTACAGTTTCTAAATATCCTTGGATCAATATTTTAAAGTTTCTATATATCCTTGGTTCAATATTTTACAATTTCTAAATATCCTTGGTTCAATATTTTAATGTTTTTTTATATCCTTGGTTTAATATTTTACAGTTTCTGAATATCCTTGGTTCAATATTTATAGTTTTTAAATATCCTTGGTTCAATATTTTACAGTTTCTAAATATTCTTGGTTCAATATTTTACAGTTTCAAAATATCCTTGGTTCAATATTTTATAGTTTCTAAATATCCTTGGTTAAATATTTTACAGCTTCTATATATTCTTGGTTCAATATTTTAATGTTTTTTTTAATATCCTTGGTTTAATATTTTACAGTTTCTAAATATCCTTGGTTCAATATTTATAGTTTTTAAATATCTTTAGTTCAATATTTCATAGTTTCTATCCTTAAATTACTGTTATACTTTTTTAAACAACTTTTTTCCAGATTCCACAAGCGCAAGAAAATTTGTATAAATTAAAAGTTTTTCTGTTAATAAAGAACGCTTATCTTTTGTACCTTGAGAAGAGAATTGACGTCAATTTGTTAAAATAGATAAGAATATTGAATACATGAATAAAAACACCAATGCAATGCATATTACCTGTACATTAATAAATTATAAAATAACTGCACAATGCTATTTCCCTCCCCCCCCCTTCCTCTACTAAAAGTAGCTTACTCTTATACATATTTCTGTACTATCATGTGTTTTTCTTAACTGTACTTTGCTGCACCGTCCTATACTGAACTTTACAATACTGTACTGTACTGTACTTTACAAAACTATACTATACTGTACAGTATTGTACTGTACTGTACTGTACTGAACTGTACTATATAGTATTGTACTGTACTGTACTGGACTGTACAGAGAAAAATGTACAGAGTACAATGTACAGAGTACAATGTACAGAGTACAATGTA